>NC_057696.1:3579400-3637088 GCF_014466175.1 Vespula pensylvanica
CTCTCTCTCTCTCTCTCTCTCTCTCTCTTGTCTCTCGATTCCTTCGATTTGTACGATTCGTTTCGAATTAAATTAATAAACAACTCCCTGACTACCACCCGCCGCCATGGCTCACGTAATAACGTCGATAACATTGTATATTTTTTATCAAGCCCATTTTTTATCGCGTGAACAAAACGATATAAAAAGAAAAAAAATTAATAAATAAATGAATAAAAGGAAAAAAAAAGCTCTTAATATCAGCGACAAAAGGGCGCAAATGAATATAATGTGAATTATGTTTTTACTTGTTTTCCTTTTTAAGGAATGATATTATTATTATTATTATTATTATTATTATTATTATTATTATTATTATTATTATTATTAATTATTATTACTATTAATTATTATTACTATTATTATTATTATCATTATTATTATTACTATTACTATTACTATTACTATTATTATACGAAACAGTGCAATGAAATTGTTCGAGCGTGTGCCGTGTCACGGTGTTTTGCGATCATACTTATAGTTAGTGAATTAGTTTATAAGGGATATATGTTATACGTATATATGTAAATTTATATATAGGAGTAAATTTATATATATATGTATACATTTCCACGTGCAATCACGTTTTGACGCGACGTTTTAGAGCGAGACCTTGAACCCCTCTCCAATCCCCGGCCTCTCATCCTCATCTCCCAAGGTCCCAATCCCTTTTCGTGAAGAAAAAAGGCGAATGAATGTTCGCACGCGTGTCCTCGATAATTATTATTATTATTATTAATTGTGTCGTACGTAGAAAAGAAGATTTAAGGAAATAAAGTAAAGTAAAAGGAAAAAAAGAAAAAAAAAAAAAAGAAAAAACATTAAGTAAAAAGTAAAAAGTAAAATAAAGAAAAGTAAAGTAAAGTAAAGCAAGTAATCTTAAACGTTATAGAGGAAGAGAAATAAAAAAAAAAAAAAAAAGAATAATAATAAATAATTAAATAAATAAAAATAAAGATAAAGATAAAAATAAAAAACGTGGCAATAATCGGCGTATCCAAAATTGTATTGTGTCGACAACGATCGTCTAGATTGTGCTAAGCGGTGACACCTTCGATCGAAGATCATCGGGAAGAACAATAAGACATAAAAAAAAAAAAAATCTATAAAAAAGAAAATAAACGCGATGGGATTTTAATGCGTATGTATATGTATGTAATATGTATGTATGTGTTTGTGTGGATATATTATATACACGCATACAGACACACACGTATATAGTTATTACTATTATCATTATTATTATTATATTATTATTTTATTATTATTATTATTATTATTATTATTATTATTATTATTATTATTATTATTTTTGTAATTTTCTTTTTTCTTATTTCTTTTTACGACCGAATTAAAGCGATTATGATCAATCGATTCTGAGTTCTTAAACTCTTCCTAATTTCGATATACTCTTATCTAGCTAATCGCTAGATCGATGCGGGAATGAAAAAATCAATATTGTTAATTTTTCGAAAATGAAAGGAAAAAAAGTAAAATGCAAAAGAAAAATTTGTGATCGAACGACGAGGGTGATGAGATAAATAAGAACAGTGCTGCTTAAGCGACAACCGTTTCTTAACGATAACTCGATCATATTGATATCGATACCGATTGTGATGATGGTGACGATGATGATGATGATGACGATGATGGTGATGATGATGTTTATGATGTTGACGACGACGATGACGATGATCATTATAATACGAATAATTGTATTTATTACGTAACCGATGTTGAAAATGAAGATTAGCAAGGTAAATTTACATAAGATATACACATACATATATATATATGTATATATATATGTATATATATATATATATATATATATATATAGACACACGCGTAATATGTATGTTATGTATATAGTATATTTATCGGTTCCGACGATAATGACGTAAAGCCGACGACCGAATGATTGTAATGTAAACGTTGAATTTTTATTTTCCATGATGATAGTTATGTGAATATACCGCTACAGTCCGATCCAAATAATCAAGCTTTTGTAACACTAATTATAAAATAAAAGATAATGATGGTGATACTATTAATCACGTAATTGTATCGCATACGGTAATTAAAGAATTAAGGAACAAAAAATAAATTAATTTATTAATTAATAAATGAGAGATTACGAATAGTGAGATTGAGAGGTGAATACTTTAATAATAATATTAATAATATTATTAATAATATTAATAATAATAATAATTATTATTATTATAATAATAGTACTAATAATGATGGTAACAATGATAATAATGATAATGATCATGACGATAATAATAATTATAATAAATAATAAATAATAATAATAATAATAATAATAATAAATATTAATAATAATAATAATAATAATAAATGAGAAGGAGAAAATAAATAAAAAAGAAGCGAACGACGAAGAGATGCACCAAAAATCTTTACAAATTCAGCGAGGTAAGTCGCTGTGCTTTGATTAAAAAACCGCGCCAATTTTTCTCTCCTCTGCTACATACATCCATACATACATACATATATATATACATATATATATATATATATATATATATGTATACTATTTATTTTTGCGCGTCGTCAACAAAAACGAATAGTACACTTACATACTTAAACGAACACGTACACAAACGCACGAAAAACACACACGCGAGTGCACGTTACTAAACATTAAAATACATTAAAAACGAGCTTTATAAAAATTTTACGAAAGTGAAGAAACGCGATATAATTATAATTCAATTGTCAAAATATGTACATGTGTCTTCGTTGCGAATTTCGTCGGACGCGAAAAGAAAAAGAAAGAAAAAAAAAAAAAAAAGAAAATATTTTCTCGCCATTTTGCCATTTTCTGTAAGAACAAGGAAAAAGGAAATAAAAGTAAACGTAAAATTAAAAGTAAAATAAAGGGGACAAGTGAAAGAAAAAGAAGAAGAAACAAGAAAGCACAAATAATAAAACGAATAATAGGTATAACGTAAAGAGAGAAACGGAAACAATGGAAAATTCGAAATAAAGAAAGAAAAAAAGATGGTCGAACAAAAATGACGACGACAGTCGTCGTTCCGTTTTGAAAACACAAAAAAAAAGGAAGGAAAGAAAAATAAAGCGATGTCAATTAAAAAAAAAAAAAAAAAAAAAAGGAAAGAAGAGAACAGAAAAGAAAGAAAAAAAATACAGCTGACCGACGATTGCTAATTAGCAGGAAGGAAACAAGAAAAAGAGAAGAAAAAAAAGAGACAAGATATAATTTAACTATCTCCTTTCGTACAACATGCGCATTTCCACAGGGTACTCGAGACCATATATTCGCCTCTTTTTCGCCTTTCTACCTCACACATACATACACACACACACGCGCGACAATTATTACACATACACATTACAAGACGTGCTCATAGACAGGGTGTCCCATTGCGAAAAAACAGAAAAAACATGGGCAAAATAAAAAAAAAATATGTATATACATATATTAAAAGAAAAAAAAAAAAAGAAAGAAGAAAGAAAAAAAAAAAAAAAAGATACGAACGTAAAATTTCCCTGCTATGAGATATTTGAATAAAAGAGGAAAAGAAATGAGATTTCTTTTTTTTTTCTCCGGGAGAAAAGTGATTGGAAGAAGGGAAAAAAGATGAAAAATGAAGGAAGAAAAGAAGAAGAGAAAATTAATTAATAAACAAATAACAAATGCTATTTTTCCACGCGAGAAGATAAACACACAACCACCTCTTTTTCTTCGCATTTTTAAAGGACTCGGTGAACCGTGATTCCTTGAAATTCGTCCAGCTCCCTTGAGCCAGCACAATCGCTTCTTTATTAATGAATGATTAAGAAAACAAATAGAAAAAAAAAGAAAATCCTTTTACAAAGGAACGCTGAAATCAATGCTTGCGGTCTCTTTCTTTCCTCTCTCTCTTTCTCTCTCTCTCTCTCTCTGTCTGTCTGTCTGTCTGTCTCTCTCTCTCTTATTTATTATATTGTAAAGGGGGGAGGGGAAAAGAAAAAATAATTAAAAATAAAAAGAAAAAAAAACGACAATGAAAGCAGAAGAAAATGTAATAAGAAAATTGTTAAAGCTTTTTCTCTACGAGTTAGCTTACGAGTCCATTCATGGATTCCTACTACTACTATTACTATTACTACTATTACTATTAATACTACTACTACTACTACTACTACTACTACTACTATTACTATTACTACTACTATTACTATTACTACTGCTAATACTCTCTGATACTATTATTAAACTGTTATTATTAAAACAACTAATACTACGAAAATATTAATTATCGCTATACTATTACTTACTATCACTATTAATAATATGAAATTACTAATTATTTGTCAAGAATTTCTAAAGATTTTTGGGTATACGCTTAGTATGGAGGTTCGATGCGTGCGAGAAACAGATATTACCAGGTTTCGGAATGGCAATAGTTTGTCGTACGAAAGAAAAATTGAAAATGAAAAAGAAAAAGTAAAGAGAAAGGAGAAAGAAATGAAAGAAATTATATCAGAATAATCACTTACCTTCTATCCATCTATCTGTCCATCTATCTATTTATCTATCTATCTATCTTCTATCTTCTCTCTTTCTCTGTTCTTCATTGTCAGATAAAATAAAGGAAGATCGTACTAATGCAGACAGAGAATAAATATAATCCAATACATGTTTGTTAAACAAACGAATAAATGAAACAACCAAACAACAAAATAAATAATGGAAAACAATAAACAAAAAGCACAAGAACAAAAAATATCAAGTAACAGTAAGACGTATTAATTAATTATAATTAATGATATAAAACGATAAATACATATGTCCACATAGAATTGTACGATCGTTCGTGAGTTAAGCGAAATGTGGGGAATAGGGAACGAATTAAAAAAAAAAAAAAAAAAAAAAAAAAAAAAAAAAAAAAAAAAAAAAAAAAGCAGACAAAAAAAACGGATAAATTTTGTTCGACATGCGAGTACCTCGAAAAAAAGTCACGTGCCTTTTTGAAATCCTCCCGAAGCAAATCATTTGAGATTGACCATTGATCGTCGTCGTTGCTCGAAAGAAAATATGAAGGGAAGAAACAAGATACTAAAAATAAAAAAAAAAATAAAAAAAAAATGAAGAAATAAAAAAAGACTTGAACAATTGCGTCCGTATTGCACGCGTTTGTTACCGCGTATATTTTCATCTTTTTCTTTTTATCTTTTGTATTTTTATTTAACTTTTTTATTTTCCTTTTTTTTATCTTTTCAACGAAACCATCTCCGAAGCCTGGCAATTATCGACGTTATATATATAAGTGAATACAAATAATATAAATAGGTTATATACAATAAGCATTATTCGCACGCGTGCGCATAAAAATTAAGATAATGGAAAGAAAAAAAAAGTAAGAAAAAATCGAAACGAATAGTTCAACTCAATTCGATTAACGAAACGAGCCGACGAGCCTTTTTTTAGAATGTTAAAAGGGTGGGACAGGGTGGGGAATGAACACACATACATTTACGAACATAAGAAATAGAGAGAAAAAAAAATTAATAAAAAGAAAAAAAAACATTGCATATACATACCATATTTTGAAGAGAAGATCGGGAAGATGCTGTGCCGACGTTGATAAGAAAAATACAATATATATATATATATATATATATTGTATTTGTATAAAAAAATAAATAATATAGTATCGAATAATAAATAGAAACAAAATGGGAAAAGAACAATGTCCATGCGTTATTGAGGTAAAAAGAACAAAATAAAAAAGAAGAAAAAACAAAATAATAAAAAAGTAAAAAGAAGAAGAATAAGAAGAAAACGTAGCCGTGATGTAGATTGCGTGTAGTAACGTCCTAGTTTAAAAGAAAAAGAAAAAGAAAAGAAAAGAAAAGAAAAGCAAAAGAAAATGAAAAAAAAGAGATAGAAAAAAAATAATTAAAAAGTAGAAAAAGAGAAGATAGTAGTTGTTAGTAGGAACAACAGATAAGAAAAAAAAAATTAATAAAAAAGATACACAAAAGATTAATCGCAAAAAGACGAGACAAACTATGTTGCGACGACAAACGTAATACACACACACACACACACACACACAAACGTAGTTTTCTCTGTAGATTTTTAAGAGGAAAGAATAGAAAAGAGAAGAAATAAAAAAAAGAAAGAAAAAGTGAAAAAAAAGAAATAATGATAATGATAATAATAATATTAATAATAATAATAATAATAATAATAATAATAGTAATAATGATTTAGAGTATTAGAACAGTGGATTAATCATTAATGCGAAGCCTTGTTCCTTTCTGTAATTTTTAGAGTGAACAATTTTTAGACACCCACCTGTCTCCCTCTCTATCTCTCTCTCTCTCTCTCTCTCTCTCTCTCTATCTATCTATCTATCTATCTATCTCTCTTTCTCTCATTCACACACTCTCGTTCACTCACTCGTTCTCTCTCTCTATCTCTCTCTCTCTCTCTCTCTCTCTCTGTCTCTCTCCCTTTTTTTATATCGTTTCGAGCATATTTTTATTAATTTTTTTTATCAAGGAAATATTCGAGAAAAGCGAGAGATGATGATGATGATGATGATGATAATGATGATTATGATGATAATTAAAATGATTAATGATGATAATGATGCATCCGATTTTGAATGGGAGGACAATCTTCTTTTAATGGATTTTTCGCTAAGAGAGCACGAGAATGGAGCAAATATGGCCGCTAAAAATAAATAAATAAATGAATGAATAACAACAAAATAAAAAAAGAACAAACTGGAATAAAACGGAAAGAAAACGTGGCAATGTTCTTTTAGCCTCAATTTCGAATGAAAATAATTCATGTCAAAAGGAAAAAAAAAAAAAGAAACATGTCAAATCTTCTTGGGAAGAATACGATCGATCTATCGATCGATCGATCAATGAAAAGCAATAAAAAAAGGAAAAAAAGAAAACAAAAAAAGATGACGAAGAAACGACTTTCTTGCTATATCTATCCCCCTTTTCTCCTTTTTCACGAAATAATAAAAAATTGAAATATTTCACGATCGACTTATTTTTTTTTATTTATAATACTTTTTATAAGAAGAACAATTTTTTACCCGCCATTTACGTTATAATACATTAGAAGAAACATTGACGGTCGGCAAGGATCACAAAAAAGTAATCGATTTTTTAATATTTCATTGATGCTCGTCGTCCGCAATAATTAATCATCGATTAATACGATTATTATTATTATTTAATTGCAACGTCACAATCATTGTTATATTATTGTCGGGAAAATAAGTGGGACGATGCAGAACCGATCGAAAAGCAAATTGACTCGAGCTAAATAAATATCAATGTATCCGTAAAAATAGATCCGTGATGATGCTGTAAGAAACCTAAATTATTATAAACACACACACACACACATACACACATTAATATTATTAAAGATATACATACATACATACATACATACATACATACGTACGTACATATATATATGTATATATGTATATATATGTGTATATATATATATGTATATATGTATATATATATATATGTATATGTATATATATATATATGTACAAGACACACTCCAATATTTATATATATTATACGTGTAACATATTTATATCTATATATACATATATATGTATGTATGTCTATACCTATTCTGTACATATATTAAGCAACAATAATAATTATTAATTATTGATAATGGTATAAATAAATAGCAAGTGCAGCGAAACAATAAAAAGTTGGATATTGTTTTTTTTTTTGCGAACGATATTGAAAACGATTATTAAGTTGTGAATATATATAATAATAAATAATAATAAAATACAATCATAATATGTAATTATATCGTCGAGGCGATTATAATGTAATTTGAATGATTCCGTACCACGGTATAGATATGAAAGAGCTGCCGCGAAAATTAATTTTTACTCCAATTATCGTTTCTCGATTATTGCCATTATGTTAACATTATTAATATTATTATTTATTATTTATTATTATTATTATTATCATTATTATTATTGTCATCTTCATCACTATTATTATTGTTGCTAATTAGGTTACCATTATTCAACTTCTTATCATTATTTTATTATTATTATTATTATTATTTTATTGTAAAAATAACAAAAGAAAAGAAACTAAATTACATTTGCATTAATTTACTATCACGGTAAATAATACGAGAACGTCATTATATAAGAAAAGTTTCAATAGGTGTCGATAAATGAGTGAATGAATTAAAAAGGAACAAAAGTAAAAAAAAAAAAAAAAAAAAGGGAAAAAAAATAAAATAAGAGTACGTTTACAAGTAAAAAAATGCTGAGATTCATCCGTATATTTAAGAATTAGGTAAAAAGTATACAATTAAAGATATGAGAATGACAAGAAAATAAATTAAAAGAAAAATAAAACAAATTCTATCACTTCTTTTCGAAGCAGGATTTTAATGGTAACAAAAATGATTTGACACTATAATAACAACATATATATGTCATATTATTGACTATTAAAAATTGAACGAATGATAAAAGCAATCCTGTTGGTTATCGAAAAATGAATAAAATAAAAACTGATGAATCACGATTTTCTTTACCCGTCTGTACTTACGTAGGCCTGTAATGTGTATAACGCAGTGAGGTATAAGGGAATAAATAAATAAATAAATAAAAAAGAGAATAAGAACGCATCAAGTAAAGGAAGAAGAAAAAATAAATAAATAAAAGGAAAAAAGTCGAGAAGAGGAAACACGCACTTTTTATATGCATGATTTATAAGTTTTAATTTTTAATATTCAAGAAGATATGAAGACATGTTGTATGTGAATGAATTATTGATTATTTAAATTGATGTTTTAAAATATCAAACCTGGTTTTGTCATTTTTTTCTACAAACACACAATCCCCATTAGTCGATGATTTAGTTGCATTACTATTACTATTACTATTAACTATTACTATCACTATTATTATTAGTACCATTAATTTCAAAGAAATCCAGAATATCCTATGACGATCGTGACGTTGTCCCATAAGATTACTGAAAGGATAAGAAGAAAAACAAGAAAGAGAAAAAAAAAAGAATAAATAAATAAATAAGTCGGAAACACTCAAAATGGAGGATTGATCAATTGGCCAATAAAGCCACACTTTTTATTAGCATAGGTAATAATATTCCTGAATAGTAATTTTCATTAATACAGTTAATCGAGATAATAGAGATTTTTAAATACATATATGTATGTATATGTATATAATGTACACATATAACAATCATTCGGTAAATGATTCGCGACGTGATAAACGAACAACCGACTTTATGTTTCTTTTTTCGCTTTTCTCTCTTTTTTTTTTTGTTTTTAAATCTCTTGTGTTTCTTTCTTCTATCCAAGACCACTGATACCATAATGTAGCTTCTTTTATCTCTCTCTTTCCTTAACACGCTGCTAAACTATTTTCACAAATTGTTCTTCCTCTCGCTCCTTCTTAATATCGCTTCGTGTTATTATTTAATTAATTAATTAATCAATTAATTAATATACAAATCGCTAAGCACTGCTCTTACAATCTTTGAAAACACACACGAACGAACGAATTCTCTTGTCAAAAATTGTACTTTTTTCGACGCATACTCTCCCTCTCTCTCTCTCTCTCTCTCTCTCTCTCTCTCTCTCACTCTCATTCTCATTCTCTCCCTCTCTCTCTCTTCTTCTCACGTACTGTTTATTTGTACATTTGGTTAAACAAAAATCCCATGTAGGATACAACAAAACGGAAATGTCACTCGAGAGTAGCAATATTAATCATTTGATCACGCACACACATCATCCACGATCATAAATGACCCTAATCGTCGCGTCGTATTAATATTTATCGATTTATTAATTGTTTCTTTGTTTTATTGTTTTATTTGTTCCTTCTTCTTTTTTTTCAACTTCCTCCCTCCCCTTTCCTCCATTTCATAATTTCTCTCGTCGGATTTCGATTACTCTTTTTTTATGTAGTTATCTTTTTTTTCTCGTTTTCACTTTTGCTTTCGTTTTTTATTTTTTATTATTTTTTCTTTTTTTCTTTTACGCTCTCGCATAGCTACGTGGTACGACGTTGGGCCGCCTAAAGATCTGAACTTTAGTTGTTTGAAACTTCTAATCGCAACATTTTTTTTTTGTTTCCTTCTTCTTCTTGTCTTTTTTTTCTCCTCCTCCTCCTCTTCCTCCTCCTCCTCCTCCTCCTCCTCCTCTTCCGCTATCATTCCTTTTATAGCTTCCATTCTTTTAATTATTTCATTTGAAAGGCAGCACGTTGGTTTTTTTTTCTAGTCTTATAACACGATACTCGGATACGTGTTAATCTGTGAAATGATATTTTCTCTCGTCTTTTCTCGTCGGTCTTTGCTACTTTCTTTTTTCTTTCTTTTTTTTTCTTTTATTTATTTATTTATTTATTATTGTTATTATTATTATTATTTTATTATTATTATTATTATTATTATTATTATTATTATTATTATTATTCTTTGTCCTTCCGAAGGAATTCATCTCAGCAAAATTTTACGAATTCATACTTTGTCGTATAAATCGGCGACTCGTGATTTGTCCCGTTTTTTAATTTAACTTTAAAATGATACATTCAGTACGACAATCCCTTCTTCTTGTTTTCTCTTTCTTCTTATTATTCTTTTTTTTTTTATTTATCTTCTTCTTTCTTTTTTTTTCTCTTTTTTCTTCGATACTCTGTTTCTCCCAATAACTACGAGATTAAAGATTTAAACTTTTGCTCATTTTTTATTTTTCTTTTTTAATTGTTGTTCTTATTAAATAACGATCACGCGTTATTTTGTACTGTACTTTACGTCCGCTGGATCATTTTAAGATAATACAATTATTGAAATTTCAATCGTCCCGCACCACTCTCTCTCTCTCTCTCTCTCTCTCTCTCTCTCTCTCTCTCTCTCTCTCTCTCTCCAACAAAGATTGAACTCGTAAAAATAGCGAATTAAATTGCGAAGACTACCTCGATTTTTATCGAGCGTAGAGAAGATGTTCTTGAAATAATTGACCTTCGCGAACTTCGAACATTGTTTTTTCTCTTAACCCCTCTCCCACTCCCTACCCCCCCTCAATTCCCGCCACACCACACCTTTCTTCTTCCACGCAAATATCCCGCGATAAAAAGTAGGCTACTGCAATAATTATAGAAGTTACTTAGAGGTGGTATATAACGATTTATCGACCGTGATAAAAATAATTGTCGGAAAAGTCTAACTAAACGGACAACAGAAAGAGAGAGAAAGAGAAAGAAAGAAAGAAAGAAAGAAAGAGAGAGAGAGAGAGAGAGAGAGAGAGAGATATGAATTTATTTTTCTAATAAATAAATAAAAAAAAAAAAAAAAGAAAAATGAAGAAAAGAAATGCGATTTATTTACGTACACTCAACGTACTCTAACTCGTTTTTTATTTACTCGACAAAAATCTCAAAGGACGTTTCGCCAAAGCTGCAGAATTTACGATTCTATTTTCTTTCTATTTTTTCTCTCTTTCTCTTTCTCTTTCTTTCTTTCTTTCTTTTTTTTTTTTTTATTGTTTTTTCTTTCTTTCGCGTCTCTTTTTCTTTCTGTCCTTCTTTCTTTCTTTCTTTCTTTCACATCTCAGACGCTTATTCTATTATATTATATTTAGAGAAGATTTCGCCTAATCATCGCGGGACTTACGATGAGTCATCGTTACTTTTTCATCGTCATTTTTATCTTCAACGACGGAATTGACAAACGTTTTTCTCTCTGTCTCCGAAAACGACAATCCTTAACGCGTGTCATTTTTCTCTCTACTTTTTTGTTTCTTTAAATTTCTTTTCTTTTCGATGGTTCGAACAATCGTTCCTTTGTTCTTTTCTTTTCTTATTTTCTCAAAGATCGACGATTATCTCGATATTCGATTTTTACTCTATCAAATGCAAATTTTCCACAGAACCCCGCGAAAAAAAAAACGATACTTATTAATTTAATCTTTATTACTTTTATATTAGATTTTATATTATACTTATATTAGAGAAATACTCGAGTTGACAAAAATCAGCGAATGAGACAAATTCAAATCGGAAGAATCACGTCGTATCATCATCATCTTACTACTCTTCTTCATCTTTTCTTTTCTTTTCTTTTCTTTTTTTTTTTTTTTAATGTATTTTTTTCTTTCGTTTCTTATTACTTCGACACGTACCACACATTCGAACGTCCCCCTATCTTACTTTCTTACTTTCTTCCTTTCGTTTCTTTTTATTTCCTCCCTAATATTCCTTATCGTTATTTTTTATTTATTTATTTTTTTTTATTTTTTTATTAAATGACGAATAACATCGGAAATCCATAGATGAAATATTTTTTTAATAATCGGATATATAAGATATGAATCGGCAACAACAACAGATACACGTACGTAACGTTTAAGTACATATATTAGGCCTGATGATATTAGTAATAATAATAATATAATAATAATAATAATAATAATAATAATAATAATAATAATTATATATATATATATAAATAATTTTATATATATATGAAGATCCTCAGAAAAAGGACACGGCTGCGAATGAGGAGAGACGAAAAAAAAAAAAAAAGAAAAAATAAAGAAAAAGAAGAAGAGAGAACGCCATTTCTTTTCATTCCTTCTCGCAATCTTTTCTTTTTCTACTTTTTGTTGCATCTTTTTATTTTATTTACCTCTTCGACGAATTTAGAAGTCACATTTTTTTTCGCGTCTCTCAACGCCGAGTCCTTTCGACGAGGATATACTTATTTTTTGTTTCTCTATCATTCGATCTATCATCATAATCATTATAATCGTCGTCATGATCTACACCATCATCATCATCATCATCATCATCATCATCATCATTATCATCATCATCATCATCATTATCATTATCAACGCAGTCACTCATCTCGCACTCTTAATTTAAAAGATACGATTTAGCTTTACGATTTAACTTTACGATTGAAATTCTCCGATTCTCCCTTATAGAACGTTGTGATATGAGAAACCTGGAGCATTGTAGATTATTATTATTATTATTTTTATTTTTTATTTTTGTAGTTGTTAGTTCTCTTTCTTTCCTTGCTTTTTCTATTCTTTCTTTTTTTTTAAATTTTCTTTCCTTTCTCTCTCTTACCTTCTTCATTTTCATAATCGAGTTTATCGAGCGATTAGAAAATGAAGAAGAACGTTCTACTTTCTTCGTATGATTTGTACCATCTAGATAACACGATCGATAATGATAATAACACCGGAACATGTTCGAATGTATGTATGTATTATGTATGTATTTCGACATCTTTCTCGCTATTTAAATGACGTCAAGATTTCGAGCAAAAAACCGATCCTCATTTTCATTTATTTTCTTTTTTTTTTTTTTTTTTTTTTTTTTATTTTGACATCTCTTATCCCATCTTTTTCTTCTTTTAATTTATACTTTTTTTTTCTTGGTTCTTTCTTTCCTTTTTTCTTTGTTTTTTTTTTCTTTTTTCATTTTTTTTTAATACGTAATTTAGACCCGAAAATTTACCACACCTATATTTTTTGTCTTCTTTTTCTTTTTCTTCTTTTTTTTTTTTTAAATCTTTTTTTCGTTTTCATTAATTTCATTTAATCGAAAATGGCTGACGTTTGATATCCGCCCGCGCATATTATAAGATCGAAACATCGATTGAAACGATAAAAGCTGAGAAAAGGGAAACGGTCTTATCTAAATAGAGAAGAAATTTATTATTTATCGAGAGAGAGATTTATAATCGAATTCGCCTTGACTCTTTTATTTTCTGTTTCTTTTTTTGCTCTTTTTATTTTTATTTTTCGCTTTTTTATTTTTTGCTTATATATATATATATATAATAATAACAATAATAATAATCATTATTATTGTTGTTATTATTATTATCATTATCATTATTATCATCATCAGATTTTTCACTTCTTTCTATTACTTCTTCTCTTCCTGAAAACGGTCACGTTGATCAATTAAAATTAATTCCTCCCTTTTCTTTTTCTTCTTCAAAGCGTTTCGAGAAACGGGAAGGAAGCGAGGTCCGTTTGAACGAAAAAAATAAAAAAGGAAAAGTACAAATTAACATAGATAATAATAGAATAAAATAAAATAAATAAATAATAATCGTCATTCGTCAGCGTTCGTTCGCGTTGTTTTTCCTCTCAAGGACAAAGCTAGTATTGCCAAGTATAAAAAAAGACACGTTCATCATCTGTCCTGACCGTGCAATGCATATGCTCGATTGAATTTAATCGATAAATTGAAAAAGAGAGAGATTGAGAGAGAAAGAGAGAAAAAGATAATTCTCGATGATGATAAAAAAGAAAAAAAAGGTAAAAGAAATAAAAAAAAAAAAAAAAAAAAGAGAGAGAGAAGAATGAAAGAAAGAAAAAAAATATTTTTCCTTTCATCTTTTAATAGAACTTTAAACATAATTTTTGTTTGTTCGTTTGTTTGTTTATTTTCGTACTAAAGACGTGTCAAAAAAATGTTTACCTCGCATAACTTCTCCTTTCATATAACGCAACGCTTATTATTTTCCATAGATAGAGAGACGTAAAAAGAAATTAAAAAAAAAAAAAAGATAAAAAAGAAGAGAGAGAGAGAAAGAGAGAGAGAGAGAGAGAAAAGAATTACATAAAAGCAAAACGAGCGAGTGCGAATAATGTAAAAGAGATATATGAATATTTTTTTTCCATAACAAATTTGTTCTTTTTTTTTTTTTTTTTCATTTTTTTTTTCTTTCTTTCTTTTTCCTTTTTTCATCATCGTTGTAACGCTATAACGATAAGCATAATGTGCTATTTCAAATTGCCGCTATATTTTTGCCGATGAAGAGAACTTTGTGCACGTGGTCGTATCACGTTTTTCTATCTTTCGCAATTCTTTTTTATTTTTTTTCTCTTCTTCTTCTTCTTCTCATTGTTTTCTTGAAAGTTGTTAACAAGTTAACAAACTTCGTCTTTTTACTCTTCACATCCTCTTTTTTTTTGTTTTATTCTGTTTTCTTGCCTCTCTCTCTCTCTCTCTCTCTCTCTCTCTCTCTCTCTCTCTCTCTTTCTTTATTTATCTATCTTTTTTCTCCTCTTCAGAAGCGTTTTAATCGTCGATACAAGGCCGTATCGACTGACTGACTTTCCTTTTATACGAGCGTCACTCTATCAAAAATAAATTCACGTTTTAAAAGTGTTTTAGTCGTCTTCGTCTTCGACGTCGTCGTCAATATTTGTCAAATTTCTTTTCGTGAAACTCAAACAAACGTAACGAGCAAAACCATTCAATGTAAATTAAAAGATTATATTCGTATAATCCGATTTACATTTGCTCCGTGAAGTATCGTACTACTTCAATACATCAAATCCAATTTCAATCCTGATCTTTTCTTTTTCTTTTATATATATATATATATATATACACACACACTCGATTATATTTTCTCAAATATTTTTATCGATTTCCTTGAAAAGATAAAACAAAGTCCTTCTTCGTCTTCTTTTTCTTTTCTTTCTTTTTTTCTTTGAGTAATTTCATCAGCGACTTTTTTCTCTTTTTACTTAATTTCTCACAAATTAATTAATTATTTCTAAATAAACGAATGACAAAGAAAAATATTTCGATACTTGTGTATTCGTGTTCGCTCGTATAATCAATCTCTTTAACGAGGTATTTCTTTTTTTTCTTTTTTCTTTAATTATTTCTTCGTAAAACTAATTTTTACGAAAATAATGACCTTATGTCATTCGGTTATCGCTTTTGTTTCCTTCTCACTTTTGGTTTCCTTTCAAATATATATGTTACATGTGTATTATGTGCCTGTATGTATATACATATACACACATACATACACACGGCGTATCACATATATTTATCTCTCTGGTTACTCCTTCCAACGACCACAAAAAAAAAAAAAATTCTTCATCGCGGACGACGCGCCTTTTTTTTTTTTCTTTTTTTTCTATTTTTACGTAGAACGTGTGTGACTCACTATTTTCTTTGTGTTTTTTTTTTTTTTTTTTTCTTTTCCTTCATATGATTGTTGTCGTCGTTTGCTTTGTTAATCAAGTAAATTAATTCAATCTTACATCACGTGTTCTACTCGCTCGAAGAAACAAATTCAGTTTAAACGTTTATTAAAAACTATGCGAATCGTTTTAAATGGCATCGAATATATTTTAATTATTATACGTTCGATGTAACGTTAATAAGAGGAAAGAAAAAAGAAAAAAAAAAAAAAAAAAAAAAGAAAGAAAGAAATATAAGTAAAGGGGCGTTATAAAAGATCAACTTCAAGGATGCTTTAACAACTTTGCTTGTAAATTAAATGAATATTTGAAGCATAAGAAACAACTTCCTCTTCTCTAATCCGTCTAATCTCTAAATGAGAATCATAGAAGGTAAAACGCGTTCGACGTTTTTACTATCGTATTATATCTGCGAATACGACGACTATATGGAATTATTCTTTTATTTATTTATTTATTTTGATTAAATCAAACATTTCTACGTGTAGTATCTAATCAAGTAATCCCAGGCTTCAAATAATCATCGTGCATGCAAAAATGGCAGTATCCTTGACGTTTCTATCAACTTGAAAAATCTGATGTGATATTTAAGAGGCGGGAGAAAAAAAATAAAAAAAAAAAAGAAAGAAAAAAAAATAATAATGATAATAATAAGAAGAAGAAGAAGAAGAAAAATAAAAGTCAAAATAAAAATCAAAATAAAGATCAAAATAAAAATCAAATAGAAACAATAAAAGAAAATATCTTCGTAGAAATGAATCGTCTTTATCGGAATATATATATATAATCATACACCATTTCGGAATTCTGAAAGTTATTACTTCGAAAATGCTGGATTAATCTTGATCTTATCTTTTTTTTTTTCTTTCTTTTTTTTTCTTTTTTTTCTTTTTTTTTTTTTTTTTTTTTTTTTTTTAACAGTGAAAGAGAGCTACAATCGGCCAATAACAGTTAATTAAATTGCTTCGCGTAACGCTTTAAAAGAAAAAAACAAAAAAAAAAAAAAGAAGAAAAAAAAGGAAAAAAAAACTCTTTGCGAGAGTTCTATGTATAATCGTGTATTCGAATTGATTTATTCGAATAAAGTACGTAACCATTTTCGAAGTCTCAATGAACAATCGTCGATTGATCAATTGCATTATTTCATTATTTTATCTTATCTCCGAACATCGCACACAAACACATCAACCGCTTCATTTACTCGGTAATTAGATCACAGACAGTGTAATGACGATGATTAACAATAAATCGTTAATTAGCATAATGTGTGTATAATTAGGGATAAATAAAACTTATTATACAAATTAAAATTATATATATATATATATATATATATATATATACGTTCCATGTAACAAAAAAAACACTGTATTATTTTTTTTTTTTTTTTTTTTTTTTTTTTTTTTTTTTTTTTTTTTTCTTTTCCTTTTCTTTTCCGGTAGAGACGTGTGAATGTACAAGTGTATGTTTGGGCATAACGGCTAACTCTCGTTGCCCGAATGATTGATTGTTAACTGCAGGACTAACCTTTAACCAATTTCCTTGTTCCTGTTTCTCTTAGTCGTTAGACAGACAGCTGATTAGCTGTGGGAAGTATATTTCTATTACTTCTTTATCACACCTTTCTATCCTCTTTTTTGGTCATCCTGTGGACTTGTAGTTGTAGCTGAAATCGTCGGTACTAGCTTGAAATGCACAGTTATATAAACGTATTTAAATTATCGAATAAATATTTTTTTCCTATTACCAGTAAACTAAATCGCGTTTTGTTGTTGATGATTTTTCTGAAATAATAATGTTTCCTCAAATATATACTTCTTTAAAATCTCTTTTGGAAGATCATCCAACTCCATATCAAATTTAAATGGTTCCTCTGCGACAGGCTTAGAAAAGGGATAATGTTCGTAAATATCGTAACTCTAATCGTGAAACTTTGAGATTTAAAATAGTAACACACATATATATATATATATACCTCATCAGATGGATCATAGTACTGTTCCAAATACGGATGTGCTAATGCTTCATCAACTACGATCCGTTTATTAGGATTAAATGTAAGCATTTTATCCAACAAATCTAAAGCTCTTGGATCAGCCTTTGGAAACAAACTTGTCCATGGTACCTTTGGCTTGAACGGTAATGATTCAAGATAATTACGTGCCTATAATTATAAAATCCAATTTTGAATATAAATGAAAGTATAAGAAATACGTTGTGGGAGATTATATTTCAATTACTTTCTCATTTATGACGCATTCTAAATCTTCTTCGGATGGGGATCCAATTACACCAAGAATATGATTAAGCTGATCCAAGTAATGTTTACCGGGAAATATTGCTCTTCGCGATAACATTTCAGCGAGAATACAACCTACCGACCAAATATCTATAGATTTTGTATATCCCTGCAAATAGGAACAAAATATAACGATATCAAGAAATGGAAAGTTCAAAGATATTATTTATCCTTTCAATTTGCGGTTGGTTTACCTTAGAATTAAGCATTATCTCTGGCGCTCTGTACCATCTTGTAGCAACATACTCTGTAAGAAATCCAGCATGATTGTGCTCTGGATCTGCGACTCTAGCCAAACCAAAGTCACAAATTTTAAGGTCACAGGTGGTATTCAAAAGTAAATTGCTTGGTTTGAGATCTCTATGCAAAACGTTTGCAGAATGAATGTACTTTAATCCTCGAAGTATTTGATAGAGAAAATAACATATATGATCGTTACTAATAGCCTGAAAGTAACGCCGTGATATAAGAAATATCGATGCAAGTTATTTATTCGTTATTCTTTCAGCGTTTGTATAATGAACTCACTTGCGTTTTGAGAAGCTTGTATAAATCAGTTTCCATCAGACACTGAACAATATACACATCTTTCATTTGCTCTATGGTAGGTGCCCTTAATATATCTCTTATATCTATTATCTGAAGTAAAGGGAAGGGACTATTAAATTATCGTTAGAATTATAGAAATGAACGATATTCCTTTAAGCATAGAAAACAGGAAGAATATGAAATTTTGTCCTAGTAAACTTACATTCTCGTGTTTAAACCTTGTCAAAATTTTAATCTCTCTTAAAGTTCTTTGGCTATAAGTTTGATGTTCAAAGGGAGAAATTTTCTTAATAGCTACTTTTGTTTTTGTTACATTATCATAAGCGGATCTGGAAAGAGAACATCATTTTTGTGTAACAAAGAAAAATATCAATTGAACAAAGCGATTGTTAAAACGGTTGTTAATAAAGCAACATATTAAAAATAACGAAGAAATCAATGAAAATTAATCGGTTTATCAATCCTCGGTCGTTCTTTAACAACGTTCGGATCTCCGTTAGATTACATTATGTTCGATTACAGAGAGTTTTGCGATCGCTACAAATAGTACTTAGTAATCTTACAACACACATATATATATATATACGATAATAAAAGCGATAACTGATTCGATAAGCAATTCAAACAGAAAACGATAATCTTTTTTATCGCCTTGACGCGTAACCTCGAGAAATAGAGGTAAAAAGAAAGGGGTGTGACGTGCATTTAAAAGTGGCGCCAAAAAGTAACAATAAGCACCGCTAAAAAGCACGTAATTACGATCGAAAAAAGCATTCCCGTTTGTCTAAATCTTATACAATATTACGAGCGCAAATGAATTGTTTCTACAATACGCGATTTCCTTAACAATGAAATTTTTAATTGTTTATCTCGTTGTCTGTCACGCAAAGCGGACATACCGACGAAACTCGCCGCGGATGACAGCGAATTACAAACGATGACACTTACACGACCATTCCGTATGCACCCTCGCCCATATACGATAAATTTGTATAACGCGGACCAACTTCGAACGTTTGACCGCGAACAATCTCGCAATTTGGATTCACGGCCGTAGAACCTTCACCCGCCATTTTGACAACTACTTTGCGGTTCCGCCGACGTTTGGAGAAGAACCCCGAGCGACTCTCAAAGTGTCACGAACTTAGCAGAACATAGATGGCCGATCTTACGATTCTATTTGTGCGTTCGAAAATAATACGACGTAATTTTGTTTTGAAAATATTTGAAAAACCTATTACGATATTATCAAGATATTCCGATGTAAATATGTTATAATATAATTTTTTTACGTTATTCTTATATTTATTCTTTCTTATACAAAACTACGCGGGAAATTTCAAAACTCGATCGATCAATGCTCGTCGTTAGTATTAGTATTCACACGCGATAGATACGCGTAGCAACGTGCGACTGTCGTCATCGCGTCGTGCCAATTTGTTTTTCAAGTAAGAACAAAGTCAAAGAGAAAATATTAATACGTAAGAAACAACACAAGCTTTACAAGGATTTAATAACAATATGAACGCACCACCGACCTTTGAATCATTCTTACTCTACGAAGGAGAGAAAAAGTAAGAAAGAAATATCTTTAAGAAACTAACCTCTAATAATCGTTACTATTGATATCTTTAATAGAATAATAAAGGAACAGGACACGAAGGTACCAAATGCTGCTATTTTTACCGTGAATAAAGAAGATCATACTCTGGGAAATATGATTCGGAAGTATGTTATTTGTTCGAAGGTTATATTATATTCTGATTTTACGTTAGAAACACCTTTCTTTGCTATTTGCTGAAATTCAACATCGTTTTCTCAATTTCAGCCAATTATTGAAAGATCCTCAAGTCTTGTTTGCTGGCTACAAGGTACCTCATCCATTGGAACATAAATTTGTAATTAGAATACAAACAACATCGGATTATACACCACACGAAGCTTTTATGCACGCGATAACCGATCTTATAGCAGAATTATCGTTATTCGAAGAACGTTTTAAGGTAATCATTTTTACATATTGCTTTCTAATAAAAATAAATTACATACAACAGTTTTAATTTTAGGAGGCAATAAAAGAAAAAAAGGAAGGGTTGGATTAATGAATTTGATATTCGTTATAGATTTTAACAAATGAATATGTGTATATATATATATATATATGTCTCAATTCGATCTAGACTAATTTCTTATATTTGCAAGATCTTTACACGATTGAGCACCTGATGCAATTGTTTCTTAAGTAGATATCTAACTTCAAAAAATGTTTCTGTGATCTTACTTAAATACAAGATTTGCAACTACATTCGAGTAAATTTCATTATTGAATATTTTCTGCGTTTCTGTATTAATTTTATTCTTTAGGTTTTTACAAAGTACTTCCTTCGATTTATTTTACACAAACGTTATGACAAGTTTATAAATTCATATATATGTATAAATAGGATGACAATAGTTTGAGACAATAATTGTTTTTTTTTTTTTTGTGTATTAAAGTGTTCAATTTTTGTGAGACTTAAATATTTGAATTATTTCATCAACTTGCAATAAAAACTGGATAATCAACGTTGGAACCTTTATCTGTCAGGTACAAAAAAGCAACAAGCAAATTATACGAATAGATAAAAGCCGATACTATAAATTATTTTTGTAATCAAGAAACTAACACATAAACTTAGACAACCGATTTCAATTTGTAACTTAGATTAACGTATTATAAATAGTCTATTAAGATAAAATATATTTCATACCAAATACGTATGTATATTATTAGAAACAAAATAATTGTGCCAAATATATAATAGAGGAACTACTTATTAGAGTATTGCGCACATTTTGTACGTAATAAATATTAAATAGGAGATGCATCGATTGATATAAATATCTATGTACATAATTACAACTGTTCCCTTCATATCCATCCAACATGAATTATTTACTAGCTCATCTAGACAAGTGTCTTTTTGCCTTCAGGACCAGTACGTTAACATGTCTTTAAAAATAATTTTTACTATGCCCTGATAATAAGCGTGTAATTAATACAAATAAAAAATGAGTAGCTGCATCTCATCTTTGTAAATCTACATATATTGTACTTATGACAGCAGGAAGGAAAAGATGCATTTCTTTTCTTTTTTTTTTTTTTTTTTTTTTCTCGAATGCATCGGCTTGTGCAGAAATATTTATCCTACGAAGGAAGACATGCTCACATTAGGACCTGATTGTACTTCTCCGATACAAAAATATACTCTGCAAACTTCAACATATTTCTTTATAATTAGGATTTCTGGCAAGCGTTGTAAATAGAACTACAGATAACAATACGACGTTAATATGTTTCTGTATCATCGCAATCACGTGTGTCGTGTCCAAAGGCTGTAAAACAATTAAGAAATGAATTATGTTAAATATGTTAAAAAAAAAAAAAAAAAAAAAAAATGTATGTATCAAATACGATTTAAAATCAATACTAATCATTTCTTCAAGGATACAATTATTTTCGAGACATTTACTGAATTTAGGAGTTTTTTTCTTTTTTTTAAGCATGCATTATTTGACTTGGACATGTTATTAAAAAAAAAAAAAAAAAAAATGTTAAATAAAATAATATTCTTACTTTCGCAATTCTCACAATACGGTCTCTCCAAAGATGGTTTCTTCGGAGATTTTATAATCTTTTCAGATTCTGAAAAATCTTGTGCTTGACGCGGGCAATCCTCTGTCTCGTGTAAATCAAATTGATCGCAAATATCACAGAACATACGAGGTGCTTTATTTCGTTTTTCTAATGTACTCCTATATAACAAAGTTTTATTATTGCATATGTCTGTATTAAAAAATAATTATCATTTTTATTTCGTGCGATTATTATATATATAAAAAAAGAAAGATACAAACCGATTGTAATCGTCTGCTTCATTTGCGGGTACACCCATCTCTAAAACTTCTATTTTACACAAGAGGGTTTCATTTTTTCTCTGCATATCCACTATTACAGAATTTAAAAAATCGATCTGACTTTTAACCGTCTCGTTTTCTTCTTTTAATCTTATCACATCAATGTCTTTATCTATAAAATTAAATTATATAACGTTAATAACTATCCTTATCGATATTATATCGATTAATTATTAAGTAATAAAGTAATATACCCATTTCTTGATTCATATCACCTCCAGCTGCCTAAAAAATGTTTGATTTATATATTATTATTTCGTAGAATACAAATATCGTAACTACATGAAATTATTTAAGATTAAAAGAAAAAGGAAAAAATATAGAAACCTACATCAAAATTATTTTTTATGTTTTCACGTGATAATTTCAATTGATTCGTAGCCTCAGATAATTTTGAAGTAATCTGTTTATTTTCCTTCTCCCTGGAAAAAGATAGAAATGAAAGGTGCAATTTAAAGAATGAAAGAAAGAAAAAAAAAAAGAACAGACAGGAACGAAAAGTATTTTTGGTTTTTTTTTTTTTTTTTTTGTTTAAGTACATACAGACGACTTTGTACTTCTTTCAATTGTGCTGCTTCTGTCGTAACAATATTTAATTTTTCAATGAGATTTTGCGTATTTTTTTCGGCTTCCTTCTCCTTACTTTTAATAGTATTTGTTAACATATCAATTTTACTATCTTGTTCCTTAATTAATTTTTCGAGAGAATCTTTCGTAATTAATAAATTTTGTTGTTGTTTATGCATTTCCTCTATCTCGTTCAACATAACTTTAACTTCTTCTTTCTTAGAATCATCTTCAGCTTTCGTTTGTCGTTCTTGCCTATCTTGTAAAGTTTTTAATTGTTCCTTTAAATTATTTATAGTTACTTCATTCGCATTTAAATCAGCAGTTTGTTTTGCAAGAAGTTCTTCAAGCGACTCTTTTTCTTTTTCTAATTCATTATTACGCTTCTTACTAATATCTAATGCAGATTCTTTAGCCTTAATATCATTTTCCAACTTATTTTGTAATTGAATTATAGAATCTTCCTTAGTATCCTGTATATTTCTTATTTTTTCATTCAATTCAGTAAGTAAATTATTCTTAGTAACTACATCGGATTGTACATTCTTCAATTCTATTTCTAATTGTTTTAAATTATTTTCTAAACTAATCTTATTTTCATCAGCTTTACGAAGTTCATCGTCCTTTTCCTTTAATTTATCCTCTAAACCATTCAATTTATCGTTGGACTGTATTTGAGAATTTTTGAAGGAATCTAATTCCTTTGCGAGCTCCGAAATTTCTATTTTACGTTGCTCAGCTTCTGCTTGTGCAACAGCCAATTCGTTACTCTTAGTTTCTATATCTCCAGTAGCGACAACTAATTTTTTATTTAAATCCGTTATAGTATTTTCCATAGTATTCAATGTGTTCGTGAAATCTTGATGTATAGTTTCTTTATTTAACGTTATAGTTTCCTTTTCTCGTCGTAAATCTGAAAGTACGTTTTCTAACGATTTTATTTTCGAATCCTTTTCAGAAATTAAAGATTCAATTTTAGATCGAGCTTCCGTTTCCGAGGTGAGCTTCTCAGTTAATTCTTCGATCGACCAACGATTCGCACTTTGATCAGCTTCCAACTTTACTTTCGCCTTTTGCAAAGCTTTCATTTCTTCTTGCGACGTAATCAATTCTGTCTTGACATCATCCAATTGTTTTCGAAGACTCGACGATTCTTTTTTAAACGACTCCTCTGCAGTTTCATACCGTTTACGAAGAATAACTTTTTCTTCCTCAATTTGGTTTAATCGTTCGGTAAGATCAGAGATCGTTTCACATTTCTCTTTCAAAGTTATTTCCGTAGCTTTTGCAATTTCTATTGCACCGAGAAGATCCTTTTCCTTAGATTCC
This sequence comes from Vespula pensylvanica, assembly GCF_014466175.1. Classification (NCBI taxonomy): domain Eukaryota; kingdom Metazoa; phylum Arthropoda; class Insecta; order Hymenoptera; family Vespidae; genus Vespula; species Vespula pensylvanica. Next base: position 3,604,210 of record NC_057696.1, read on the forward strand.
TGTTCTTTTATCTTCTCGGATAATTCGACGCACTGTCTTTTCTCTTTAATTAATTCTGATTTAACATCCTCCGTCTCTAAACGTAATTGTTGCAACGAAGATATATTTTTATTAAGTTCTTCTTCCGTACTTTCTAATCTTCCTTGCGCGCTTGTCAATTGATTTTCTCTTTGATAGACCTTCTCTTGTAATTTATCAATTTCTCTTTCTTTTTCCCGCAACTCCTCGTTATATTTCGTTAATTGTTCGGAGGAATTCGCAGAACTACTTATCAAGTTTGCTATATCCAATTCCTAAATTCAATGGATAATATTTCATTACATTTTGCTCGCATATATACATTGAATATTTGTTAATACTAACCAATTTCTCTTTCTGGGAAGATACATTTACTAGCTTCTCTTCAGCCCTTGTTAATTGTTGATTTAAATTCTCTATATTAGATTCGAATACTCGAAGTTCACTTTCCAAATTCGTTTTAGTTTGCTCGGATAATGTAAGAGCATACTGTAATTCTAAAAAACCAAACAACAGTTAATATAATCATATGTACTATAATCGTGTAATTGTAAAAGCTCCTCCATTGTTTGTCACCTGAATTCTTTTCTACTAGATGTTTTATCTCTTCGTCTTTGCTTTCGACGATTGATTTCAATTCAGAAATTTCCTTCTCTACTTTATTTATTATCATTGATTTCTGCGACGTGTCTAAACTAATCTCTTCGATGTATTTGGATTTCTCTTCGATTTCTTCTTGAAATTGTTTCTTTAATTCTCCGATCTCTGCCGTCATGGAAGCTCGTATTTCCATAAGCTCTTTGTCTTTTATTTTCAATTCTTCGTTCAATTTTTCTAAATATGCAGAGGAATCTGTTGCCGTAGCTCTTAACATAGACAAGTCTTCTTCCTACGTAAAACAAAATAATAAGGCAAATGAAATAAATAATAAAATATTTTTCGTTCGAACGATTAACAAGAAAAAGAAAGAAAAAAATAAAATAAAATAAAATAAAGTAGAGAAAGGGACGAAGAAACGTAGAAACAAAAAACTAATAACATTTACCAATTTTTCTTTCTCCTTCATTATTTTCTTCGTATCCTCGGCCGCATGTTCCCGAGTCCGAAGTTGATCAGAAAGCAAAACATTTTTATCTTCGGCCGCTTTCAATTGTGAATTTAATTCTGCAACACGAACGATCGATCAATTTGGTTTCTTAACAAAATTGTTTACCACAAATTTCTATACAGATTATCAAACTCTTCTATTCTACCTTCAAGTTTTTGCAATGTATCATTCAATTCCTTGTCCTTTTTATTATACAAATCCTGTTGATCGGACAACTCGTTGGTGAGTTTTCGAGCTTCTGAAATTTTCTCGTTCAATTGCGTAGATATTTCTTTAAGTTTCGTATCTTTAACATTCAATTGTTGACCAAACGATTCGGATAACTCGTTGATACGTTTCATATTCTCAGCTTTTAAATTTTCCAAAACGTTGCTCTGATTTTCCAAATGTTTTTGCGACTCTGTTGCCAATTGTTGAGATTTCATTTCTATTTGCTTGTTCTTATCTTCGACAATCTTCTCATATTCCGATATCAACGATTGTTTCTCAGTCGCGTGCCTTTCGTTAACCTCCTCGATAGTTCTCTTCATCTCGTTTAATTCCTTCTTCAAAGCACTCGTATTAGTTTCAAATTCTTCTCTCATGTTTTCGATGTAATTTAATTTCTCTTCAAGATCTTCCTTAGCTCGTTCCAAGTTCTTTTGAAGATCGTTTTCAGCTTCCACTTTCAAAATACATTCTTTTTCCTTCTCGTTCAATTTTATTTCAAGACTTTTCATAGAGACGAGATATTCCTCTATTAAAACGGTTTTCTCGTTAACTTGCTTTTCCAATTCGGCTTTCGTTTCCTTCAAATTTTCATTGTGATTACGCAAATCTACGTAGAAAAGATACATTTGTAAAATTTATGTGAAATTTATATATTTCATGAGGCATTTTTCTTTTCTTTTCTTTTCTTTTTCTTTTTCTTTTTCTTTTTCTTTTTGCAATTGATTCATACCTTCGAATTCTTTTTTGTCTTGATTACTCGCATTACTACGTAAACGAGCAAGTTCTTCCTCAGCTTCGAATAATTTCGTACTGTCGCGTTCAAGTTGTATAACACGTTCCCTTTCCTCCGAAAGTTGTTTCTCAAGTGCCTTGATCCTGTTTTCATTTACTGTATTTATTACCTAATGAGAAATACATTTTCTTTTTACTTGACGGAGATATAACATCGAGAATAATAGCAATTCGAGAAGCACACTAAAAATATACGAAAAGCTATGTATGTTCCACCAGTACACATGATTCGTCTATTAAACTTTGAATTTTAATTTAAAAGAATCAATTTGATAAAACAAAATAAATGAATAAATAAATGAAAATAAAAACAAAAGGAACGAACAAACGAAATAAACGAAGATGTATGTACGGCAAAAAGACAATAATGAATAATAATTAATCGAACGCCATTTTATAAATCAATGCAAAATATGTTATTTAACAATAACTGTTCGTAATTAACAATAATACATTTGTGTGTGTGTGCGTGTGTGCATATGTATCTTTGTCTTTCGTGAAGGAATGTAAATGAACAACCCAAAACCAGATAAATGAATAAATAAATAAATAAGTAAACGGAAGATTAATAAAAAAAAAAAAAAAAAAAATTAATATCTGCACAAAGGTACAACGAGAAAAATAATAAATAATATAATAAATAAACAGTTACATTACTTTGCGGTGTCTTCGATATCTTCGATCCTCGACACTCTAATATATGATAATAATTATTAACAATAATTCAGATTATTTGCACAAAGCGTATAAACGTAGCATAAGTGATATCTTGTTAACATTTAATAGGCATTGCGAAAAGCAAAATATTAATTTGTCGATTATTAATTATAAAGTGAATAGATAACTATAGTTAATAAATATATTCCCTTATTAATTAGAATTCGATTGAGTTTTCGTTATTACATAATTTCTTTTTCTTCTTCTTCTTCTTCTTTTCTTTTTCTTTTTTTTTCTTTTTTTTTTTTTTTTTAAATACACGAATCAACGCAAAAATTGTTTTCAACGAAACTGTTCCGTCGTTCTAAGCAAACGTTAATAATATAATCAATCCAACGTTAATTATAATGAACTTAAACGTCATTTTGATCGCGTGTTATTAAACGATGAGATATATAGAGACAGAGAGATAGATAGAAAGAGAGATATATGTATAGAGAGACAGAGAGAGAGAAAGAGAGAAAGAGAATTTTCACGTTATAAATGATTTCGAATGCTATGGGACACGACAAGAGTAACAATAATACAAGCGGTGCAGAGACACAGCATGAACCCCTCTTCTGATTCAAATGGCTGCCGATGCATACTCACACTTTGATCACTTCTCTCTTTCTGAAAATAAATCATAAGTTTTCTGTGTTAAAGCCAATGATGCAATGATCGATTTTTCGGTTTCCTACGAAGAAGCACAAAATTGTTTAAACGGACGCTTAACAAGATTTTAATAGATTTTTGTTTTTTTTTTTTTTTTTTTTTTTTTTCAAAGCCACGCTCTTTTCTTTCCTTCTTCTTTTTTCTTTTCTTTTTTTTTTCTTTTTTTTTTTTTACTTTTCTTTTTTTGTGTTGTGTCTCCATTTGCAAACCCAACACCCGTAATTTAAATCCCGACGAAGCTTTCAATTTCTACACGCCAAGCCTTTTCAATATCCCATAACCATTCATTTATGTAAATAATGTATTCGATTTTCTACTCGTATGATGATATGATTTAGAAGAAATTAGAATATCATCGTGCGTACGTATCCTCACATGTTTTAAAAAATATTCGAAAAGGAAGTACAATTTGTTACATTGTTACGATTTACGTATCGAGATGATTCACAATTTCTGCGTAATGTTAAAAAAAAAAAAAAAAAGAAAAAGAAAAAACAAACTCGCCGAAAATTATTAAGAACGACGAATCTCTTTTTTCTTTCTTTCTTTTTTTAATTAATATATATATAATTAATAAATAATTATTAAATATATATATATATAATTGTATTCGTTACAATTTTTTTTAGCCCTTATATTTCTTTCTTGTTTTTTATACAAAATCAAGCAGATAGAATTACGTTTGAAAACTTACTTGTATATCGTCTTTATTGATGGATTCTTCCTCAAAACGGAAGAGTAGGTCCTCGCATTTTCTTCTCTCCTCTTCTAACTGCATCGCCAATGCGTTCTTCTCTTCCAATAATTTTTTAAGCGTCGTTTCTGCATTGAGAACGGTCTTTTGCATCTCCTCGCGATACTACAAAAAAAAAAAATTGGCACTTTTCTTTCCCTTTTCTTCCTCTTTCTTTTTTGTTTTCTTCACGAAAGATATATAATAAATTAATGAATAAATAAATATATATATATATATATATGTGAATCTATAACAATTTTAACAATGATCCTTTCTACCTTATCATATTCTTGTTTCATTAAAATTACAGATTGTTCCGCTTGATCAGCCTGATTGGCGGCCTTTGTGACACGATCTCTTTCCAAATCTCGTTCCCTTCGTAGAAATTCTATTTCCTGTTGTTTCTCCTTTAACATTTCCTAAAATGGAATATTTTATTTACAAAAAAAAAATAAATAAATACAAAAGAGGGAGGAAGAAAAAGCAGCGCACGGCAGGACGATTAATTCGTAATTAATTGAAGAAGAAAGCAACAAAAAGAAAAAAAAAAAAAGAAAAAGATAAAAGAAACGAATAGAATTCAACGAACATCTTTCTTTGATCGATTAAATATTAAACGAAATTCAACAATTTTACTATTCTACAAATATTCGTTAGTAAATGTATCAAGGTACAAATATTTTGTTTACTACAAAAAAAGGCATAGAATTTAAATGAAATATCATGTGTATGTACGAGCACGGAATGTTTACATCTATCTTTTAGCTAATACATTTATAAATATATTTATACGTATATCTAATAAGAAGAAGAAAAAAAAAAAAAAAACATACTTAATTTTCAGCCATTAGCATGTATTTAGAAATGATTCATTAATAAGCGTTGTTCTCATTCTAATCTCTTTAAAATGCAAGTCCAATGTTTGTCTTTGATACGGATAAATTTACGTAACAACATTACGATCATTCTCTCTCTCTCTCTCTTCCTCACTCTTTCGAAAGAAACAGAGTGAGGGCATGAGAGAGAGAGAGAGAGAGAGAGAAATAGAGAAAAGTCGTCTAGCTTTGTCTAGTCGTATCTAAACTCGTAGCCATCCTTTGTCATTGACAAATCCTTGTACTACTAAATAACCGGTTTCGAACTAATACAAAAAAGACAATAGCCGTGCATATATATGTGTAAGCAATATTATTCTTTAATCATTGCGAGTACGTCTAATGAAGTGTTTATAAATCAGACACATATACGTGTTTAGATTAACGAAATGCAGTCATTACATTTGTTATTGGAGGAGGGGAGAAAGAAAAAAAAAAAAAAAGACGTAGCATACTCACCTATCAACAAAATTTCATTCTATCGAGGACGAGAAAAGGAAAATAATAAAGCCGAAAGGATTTTATTTATAAGGTATACGACAGACAACTATGTACAATTATTTTTCTAAATAGAATGTCTAATTTGTTATTTTGTTTTTCTTTTCTTTTTTCTCTCTCTCTAAGATCATTTAGACAATCTACTTTTTCTTTTTGCTACGAATACGAAATAAGAACGTATCTACACAGCACTATCTAAACATGTTCTACTATATGTCTACTAATAAATAAATAATAAATACAATAAACGTGTATTATTTTGATAATATACATAAATAAAAAAGGCAGCATCTAATATCGCTAAATAATGTAATCGTTTTAAAACAAAAGTCGAGCCTTACGATTAAGCTGTAAGATATCACATAGGCGCTCTTTAACTAATTTTATTCTACGATTTCTAACGATCCCAAGTCCTCGGATTAAATCGATATAATTCTTTTCTTTTCTTTTTTTTTTCTTCTCTTAAAACTAATATCATTCCCATTACATGTCGTTAATAATCTACTAATCGTATTCTCACCTGCAATGAACTTTGAATAGGTGTCGACGTGCGCATACCAGGCCGCTGGAATATTGTATGCAACAAAAATTCAATCATGCAGTTCGGACAAAACATAAACTCTTCTCGTTGAAACAAAAAATGGGGGAGAAACATGAATAATAAATTGACAACTAAAATCTATCATTAGTATAACAAAAAGTGGAGATTCATATTTTGTCGAAATAACGATCGTCGTTGTGTCTCAATTTCTTTTTTTTCTTTTTTCTTCTATATTTTTTCTTTCTTTCTTTTTTTTTTTTTAATATATTCACAACATACTTCTACACTTCAAACGAATTAGAATATCAAATGTAAGATAGAGTATACTTTGCATATACATATTGGACGATGTCATTCGACAAAAAACGAAGCAAACGATATTAAATCTCTATTCGAGCATAAAACAATAACTAACACGACTAGTAATAGCAATTTTAAGTAATAATAAGAGGGATAAGGACGGATATAGTAGTAGTAAGATGATCGAAGATTCTTAGCAAGCTAAAATAAAAGAGACAGGGAGGGAGAGGCTACAATAATAAAAGAAAATAACGCAAGAGCATTTTTGTTTCTTTTGATTTACCGTGGCAAGGTATTTCGTGCAAAAGCCGCATCATACTTTTTTTTTCTTTCATTTTTCTTTTTTTTTTTTTTTCTTTTGAAACTTTTCGTCTAAGGGGTTTCGTATTATTTTTTTTTTCGTTTCATTTTTTTTTTCTAATCTCCTTCCCCTAACCCCTCGACGAATCTCACTCTGGCATCTTGAATCTTACCCTAGTAGCGCCTGTAGCAATTCTCGAGCCAGCTATACTGCTGTTAACACTGGAAATTGAGACTAATGATTCTCGAGAATTTGTCCTCTTCAAGGTCGAGTTAAGAGCAGCACCAGACGGCTTGTGAATCACGCAGGATGTTCTTTTGCTCGAGGGTGACCTACTGACCTTGTGAGCTGGCGCAAACAGGCCGTATTTTGGTCGACATTCGAAGTACCTATACGTTGAAATATATTATACATCGTCATCGTCATCTCATTCGTTTTTCCTCTTCTTTATCTTTTTTTTTTTTTGCATTATAATTATTTATTCATTCTTAAAAAAAAGAAAATAGATAAATAAATAAATAAATAAATAACGATACGTATAAAATGAGAATGATAAGTGGAGTTTGTATGATAAAAAGTGAGTAGTTAAAATTCTAAATAAAATTCTTATCGATAGAGAACCGACCGATTTGTTTGAAATTAATTCGTTTGAATTACATTTTAATGTATATGAGTTGTATCTTTGAATAGATATATTCAAATTTATTGATCGACGAAAGTTTGAAGGAACTTCGAAGATAAAAAATTAAATTAAATTAAAAAAGAAACCACATACGCAAACACGCACGCACGCACGCACATACATATGTACACGCAAATGAACGAAAAAAATTAATCGAATTGTTTGCCGACCTTTTATCACCGACAGAACCATCGTTTTTCCCAAGAGGATCATCCAATTCGACTCCACACCATTCCCCAGGTGCAAACTCCGTTGCTCCCATATAACGTAGTACTCCTGTTTTGCTTCCCTGACTGGAGGATACAATGACCCTTTCACCTATTTTCAAATCCCTTTGCGAGACCGTTGACGAGAGGCTGGTAGTCGATGCGTCTGTATATATTTGTGTTAGGTGATATATACACAAAATTTTGTTTTGTATATACGAATATTTTTTTTTGTTTTGTTTCGTTTAGTAAAAAAAAAAAAAAAAAAAAAAAAAAAAAGAAAAACTATACAATGCAAAGTATTTTAACAGGCTAACATAATGCGATCTACTAATATTATGTATTTAAATAATACATTAATTCGTAGTACATTTATTTAATTTTATTAAAAACAGACACATGTAAGGCAAGTAGGCGAACGGGTGAAAACCAAATCAATGTTAGGATATATATATATATATATATATATATATAACAAATCAAAATTGAAAGATACGACAGTGTACGAAGCGCAGAATAGCAGAATTTGCAGATTACTGCAAATTACAAAATGGCAAAGCAACGATTATCTCAGATCTAAATTAACTAAAACTATTCTTCTACGCACACTATTCTACTATTAATATGCGGGAACAAATGTAACTTGTATACAAAAAATAAAGAAAGAGAAAAATTTATATATATATATATATATATATATATATAAGCAATTTCAAAAAGAAATATCTTCAATTGATATTCCAGGTAACTAATAAAATTAGGATTTGCTTATTATACAAACTGTCATGGATTCATTGATAAAACATACATATATATACAATATACATATATATATATGTGTGTGTGTGTATAATGCTTCCTCATGCAAAAATCAAGGGATGAAAAGGAGCCAAAAAAATAAAAATAAAAAAAAATATATATATAAAAAAAAATATCAGGCGTGCGACGAATATTTCTGGCAACGATCCTTACTCAATGAGGGTGAAACGGACTTGATTAAGCATCCCCTTGTACTATCCGGTGGTGTTGTAGGAGTTCTTTGGGTCGGAGACGATGCTTCTGGTAGAGGTTGTCTGGTCAATCTCGTTAAACGTGAGAAAATTCCACGTTTAGGTTCGCATTGGAAATATCGACAGCCAGCTACAGACCCGTCGTTCTTTCCTAAAGTATCCAATTAAATTGATTTTTTCTCATCATCATTATCATCATCATCATCATCATCATCATCATCATCATTGTCGTCATCGTCGTCGTCGTCGTCAATTTCTTGTTACTGTTCTTTCTCTTCTTTTTTTTTCTCTTCTTGAATTTTAAATGATCTTACCTATGGGCTCGTCGAGTACTACGCCAGCCCAATCTCCTGGAGCAAATTGTGTTTCGCCGATGTAAGCTATTGAACCAGGCTTCGTCCCACCAACCCATACTCGATCTCCTATTATGAAGCTGTCCGTGTCCTCCGTCAATACGACACTAGTATCTATTATACAAGATTCAATTCGATATCATTTTCTTTCTTTACCAATTTTTTTTTTTTTTTTTTTTTTTAATTCTTTCTTTCTTTCTTTCTTTTCATTAATCTTGAAATATTCACTCTTCTACGTTACTTCAAAAGCATCGTAGTAAACATACAAAAAAAAAGGCTGACTATCGTATTTCGCGCATAATAATAATAATAATAATAATAATAATAATAATAATAATAATAATAATGTGTTCAAAATTTTTCATGCCGCATAAAAAATATGTAGTTTACAGTATACCAGCAAATTATTGAGAAGTTCGACATCGCAATCTGATAAGCATGATTTTGAAAATTCAATCGTTTCAATGGTAGTACAAAAAAAAAAGGGTACACAGATGAAAGAATCTGCGAAGCCACCTACCTGATCCTCTGCGCAATCCAGCTTCACTTAATTTACGACCATGCGTTTCCCAGAGATGATCCATACTGTCTGGTAGTTGCCATGCAAAATAATGCAAAACATACTAAAAACGACAAACTACATGCACACATCCGAACGAGTAACACGAAAGAATTTTTCTTTCTTTCTTTCTTTTTTTTTTCTTTCTTCGAACATGTTCCAATCCTCTTATCGATTTTTTTTTTTTTTTTTAACATTTAAATGTATAATTCTTTTTTTAATTATCACATTCATTACATCATATGTATAGTATATATATCGTAATTATTTTCTTTCGTGAAATTTAATAGAAAAACTAAATGAAATATTAATGTGTGTGTATATATATATATATATATATATAATTTAACAATCATATATATTTAAGAGTTAATTAACTAATCGGCAATAATTTTCTTCTAATCGATCTAATTGCTTCTCCATACTCTAGTTGCATCGATTCCCTCTTCGTTAATTGTCACAATAACGAATCTACAACGGAAATTGAACGGGCACGAGAATCCTTATACGACTATCGTTATATAAAAGGATCTCTGCGACGATAACGATCTTTTTTTATGCTTGTATGTATGATCGATTCGATGGACGATTAATTTAAGACGTACGTTTAATAGACCGGGACGTATAACCATTTAACACGTTGCAATATTGCAATACGAATGGAATACAATGTATTGTTTAGTATTTACATTTCCTGTCGTATCATACTTAATATTATAATGATATATCGTTCACGATTTACGCAATAACGACAACTGATTTATAGTCCGTTCATAATTGTACGATTAAAAACTAATAATTATAATAATTATTATAATATATATATATATATACACATATATGTGTATATATTGAGAACGATCGATATGAATTTTGTAACAAATTATTTATTACTTAACGACAATAATGAATCGTGATCTTTTTTTTACGATAAATAAAACAAAAAAAAAAAAAAAGAAAATTGAAATACAAATCGAATCGATCGAATTGTAAATTCTAGCAGAAGAGAGACAATTTTTTTTATTTCTCTCGCTCGTATCCTACAAAACTCGTATTTTACAAAAAGAAAAAAAAAACGTAAAAAAAAAAGAGAGAAAAAATTCTAGAAAAGGAATCGCCGATGTGTCCAGATATCGTGATTCGAGATGATTGAATTAATTATTAATGAGTATTCGTAGGTGTAGCAACAAAATGTACTACTATCAGATCTATTATAAATCGTTGTATAGAAATCGAATAGGCGCACTTGCGTAGGTAGACACTTATGTTCAACGAGATTATTTCACGATTACGAGCGGATAAACACGATGATGTACGCGAGATCTCGACATCTTGGCATAACAACGATTTTCTTATTTCGTGATCGAGACTTCTAAGAAATGAACGATGACGTTTGCACAGTAGTATGTATGCTCTATGAAAATGATTTGATGATATTAGTTGGATTTTTATTTCCTTGTTCTTTTACTTTTTTTTTTCAAAATAAATTATCTTGATTTTTATGATATTGCAAAAAAAAATAATAAAAAAAGATTGATATGTATCTTTCACTAAATAATAATAATAATAATAATAATAATAATAATAATAATAATAATAATAATAATAATAATAATAATAATAATAATAATAATAATAATGATAATGATAATGATAACAATGATATCTTACAAATGATAACATATTTATTAAGTAATAGAAAGTATATTTAGTGAGAGATAGAGATAGAGAAAGAAAAAGATAGCAATTGTTAATATGTAAAATGAAAGAGGAAACTTTCTCATTTTTCTTTTTCTCTTTTTTATTATTATTATTATTATTATTATTATTATTATTATTATTACATCGAAAACGATCTTATAGAATGACAATAACGATTGCAAAACCAGCTTCGTAATACATTAACACTTGTATAAATATTAAAGAAGATTAAAACGACGAATAAACAGGTAGACAAGGTAATAAACCGTTAATCTTGCCATATTTAGAGGATGGTGTCATGGTTACCATAAAAACCATGGATGAACGTTGATTGCGTCACGAGTACGACCAATGATTCAAGTATTTTAAGATAATTTCCAGAAATAAGAGAATTAAAGAAAGCTTTATAATTTATAATAAACTTATGTAATTCGTATTAAAAGTAACAGCTGATTTCTGTCATTTTTGATCGATCGCGTTATATCTTCAGTGATATACATTTTAATTGTATTTTTTTTATTCTCATTTATTTATTTATTTTTTTATATATATATATATATTCGAACAAAAAGTTTCTCATAATAAGTATCAAATTAACGAAAGACGAATCTAACGAATCGAGACGGTGATCGGAGTATGCTCACGTAGCGTTGCGAGTGAGTAAATAAAGAAGAAAGAAAAAAAAAAGGCAAAACAAAACAAAACAATATATATATATATATAATATATAATATATAAAGGAATAAAAAGAACAAATAAAATCAATCGATATCGATCTGGTTAGATAGAATAAAATGGAAAATGAATTTTATCATTGCCTTGAGTTTCCCTATCGCATTGCGAAATACGAGCCGTATGATATATGTGTATGCGAGAAAGAGGACAAACAGAGAGAGAAAGAGAGAGAGAAAGAGAGAGAGAAGAAGAAGAAGAGACGGTGATGTCCATTTCGAGATGCTTAGTTAATATATATAATAAATATAATAATAAAAAAATGTGATAACAAAAAAGAAAAAGACAGAGAGAGAGAGAGAGAGAACGATGAAGAAAAAAGATCGAGAAAGATGAAACGAACACGTCGAAATCGAAACTACAATGTGAAAACGTATAATGAACAGTAGGATTGCATAAGTGCATATACATGTTTATTTATTTATTTATGTATGTATGTATGCGTCATGATCGAGAAAAAGAGTATATATATATATATATATATATATATATACGTATGTACGTATAGATGTATGTATGTGTGTATTCGTTAGTTTATTCATTCTTCATTCGCTTCTTCGCCCCTTAGGCTTTACCTACTTGGACATGTGTGATTCTTGGTTAAGGAAACCACTGGACACGATCGAATAAGGCGAGATACGTGCCCTCGATGCAACCGCTCGGCTTCTTAATACGTCTCTTGCATACAATCGTTAAAGTCTCGCAAATCTTGCCTCTTCTAACTTTTTCTACCTATGGTTTATCTATTATATTATATATTGCAACGAAAGGATTCTTTTCTATCGGATCATCGAAAATGTTTCTTTTCTATTTTTTCCTTTTATTCCTTTTTTTGTTGTTATTGTTGTTGTTGTTGTGCGTTTTCTTTTTATTTGTTTATTTATCCTTTTTTTTTTGTTACGTTGTGGAAATCGAGATTTTGGATTCTGTATGATTGTTTGTTATTATTGTATTAATTTAAGGTTTTGCTATATAAGATCGATGGGGCTTGTTTTAATTGATAATTGAAAAAAATTGTTAATTTAATGTTATTATTATTATTATTATTATTATTATTTTAATTTAAAGTTTGGATCTATAAGATCGATAAGTCTTGTCTTGATTGATAATTAGATAGAAGTGTTAATTTGTTATTATTACGATTTATTTTTTATTCTTTTCTTTTTTAATTTAAGATCGATAAGGTTTGTTTTAATTAATAATTAAAAAGAATTGTATTGATTTAATTTTCATGAAATGTCGATTATTCTATTGAATTTAGATTATTCGTGCTTTGTAATATACGGTTTGTTGGAAAGAATTACGACGATATAGATTAGCCCGATTAGGAATGAACGTGTATGCGAAAAGTTCAAAAATATATTCGTCTTTTGAAATCCGTCGTATGAAGTATGACCTATGTGTTACGAAGACAAATTACGATAAAACAAGTTAAGATAATTTTTTGAATAGAGTTATAAGAAATATTGTAGTAATGTTTTACACAATTTTTTGATAAAACCTATATACGTAACTAATCGCTTTAATAAAGATCGTAACTCCGAAATAGAAAATAAAAAAAAACATACACACACACACAAAAAAAGAAAAGTAACGAATACACACTCACTTTTGATAAAACTAACAAATTCGTATTAATGATTGTATTAAATTTCCTTCTTATTCGAGTAGGATAATATTAACAAAAAAAAATAAAATAAAATAAAATAAAATAAAATAAAAAAATAAAAAAATAAAATAAAAATGAAACGAAATAAAATAGAACAAAAAAGTAAACAATATGTCACTATATATATATATATATAAACATACAAGATGATCGAACAAATTTCTACAAAAAAAAAAAAAAAAAAAAAAGGGGGGGGTAAAAGAAAATGAAAACTTCTTTTTCACGTTTAACAAAATTTTCACCAGAATGAAAATCGTACTTGCAGTAAAATCGTTCGATCAGGAGCCGATATTTAGAAGGCCTATTCAGTCGAGATGCGTCGCGTTGAGAGGTGGAAGAACGACTTGCAAGAAGCTCGCGTGTACGAACTCGTAAGAGCATTCGTTCAGGTTCGTTTCAGGGTCTCACAAACGTGTATCGTATTCTCGTGCGTAAGGTGACGTAGTAGATTGGTGATCTGTTCTCGTTACCTTGTAAATGGAGACTGACAAAAGCGATATTATATGGATACGAGTATAATAATTCATCGGAACGAACGATCCTATATGCTCATAACTATTTTTATATATTTTGATTATAAAGTAACTGCAGTTTCGCGTTACATCGTATGTGCATACGTATATATATATATATATATATATGTATATATAATTTTTTGTATATACATCACTATGTATATTTATGAGTGTATATAATAACATACACATACACACACACACATACTAGCTTGGCAACCTTTTTTATTTATTTATTTATTTATTTTTTTTTTGAAATTACTATACTGTACAAGATTTTTTTTTTGTTAAATAAAATTAATTTTCTACAGACATATATAATAAATATATAAAATGTCTATATATCTCTAATAGAAAAATTAATATTTCTGATAAAAAATCATGGCGACGTGGAAACAAAGAAAGAAAGGTTAATAATATCGAGTGCGAAAAAGAACGTAGATTGCAAATACACACACGCACGCGCATACACACTTGCACACGTCGCACAGATATACTCATGCAAAAAGAAAAATCATTTGTTTTGTTAAACTTACTGCCTGATGATGCTTTCGGAGATGGTGGAGGAATAGCTGGTCTCGGTGGTATAGTGCAACATGGTCTGCCGATTTTCGAAGGTGGTCTTATTCCCGATGGCTTCGCTTCCGTCATTTTGATTTCTTCTTCTTCTTTTTTTTTTTCACTTATTTTTAATATAACACACTGAAATATAACGCACGTTATACTAATTAACTTAATTTTATAACTGGATACAATATATATATATATATATATATATATATATATATATATATATAAACAAATTCTTGGCGAATGAATGTTTTTTATAACGTTTGAAATGAATATTTAAATTTTACCGGCTAGAGTATTCCTATTACCGACGATGTAATCATTATTATACACGTTTTTTTACCGAAAGATGACGCACATATACTATTCAATATTTACGAGAGATCGCACGTATATAGAACGTTCCTTCTAAATTCAGAAGGCTGAGTAACCCTACCGATTAGACGAAATTACGAAACATTACGTATATTCTTTTCAAATATAATAATGCTATATCGAACAATAACCATGTACGCACGTATATCACACACACACATACACATACACGTAACATTCACTCTCTTTTGTTTCTTTCTTTCTCTCTCACACACACACACACATGTACACACAGATGTACATATATATATATATGTATCACTGGTCTAAAGTAATATTATTCGTATGATTTCCTAATGACGTCAAGAACATTCTATCAAAATTAATATTAACATCGAAAATTTATACGATGGATTTAACGTAGTATTAATCGTAATATAGGAAATTTGATCGTCCTTTAATTTGTTTCTTTCTTTTTTCTTTTTCAATAATAAAAGATAAGAAGGAATATCGAGAAGAAAAAAGACAAGTTTTCTTTACGCGGTGGTTAACCTCAATCACGTTGATTATACGTTCGGGTTCGTCGATAAAAATATGTCCTCACCTTACTTAACACTTCAAAGTATTTCTATGTATTATTTTGTCGGCACTTCCCATTTATAGAACGATCACATTTATTTCACTGCCGTTCTCTCGTCGAAACGACCCGACGAGATTCTCTTTGGTACTCGATTCGCGATTAACGGAAAAGCTGAGGTAGATGACAACTAGTCTCGCGAACAAGTGGGAAGTGAGATACAGCGCCGTCACGGTCTACTTGTGAATTACTTTACGAATTCTACTAAACGAATTTATGTATATATATATATATATATGATGTCTTCGAAACAAATGTAATATTGACTAATTATTAAACGAGAGATCGTCGTTTTGTTTCTACGAGAGTATAAGAATGCAATAAAATTAATATAAACAAAAATAATTGAAACATAAGAAAGACAATAGAAACTCGATCATTGCAAATTTATTTTGTTTATCAACGAACGTATTACGACCGTAGAACATTTATCAAATAAGATAAAAGTTGATATTTCTTATTATATGGATTACTTTATATATATATATATACCTTGATTCAAAATATATGAAGAAATATCTTCTATATATATATATATATATATATATATATATATATATATACATACGACGAGAGAAACAAATTCTGGAAGAACAAAAAACAAACGACGAGACGTGAAACGAAGAAGACATATTCTTCCTTATTTTTCTATCTCGCTTACTGATTGGTCCATGGTTATCGTCCTCTGATTGGTTCTCATCTCGCGAAGATTCGCATCGATGAATGTATCTTCCAATAAGAATCGTCGTGCATATGTAAATCAATTTATGTAAGTAAATTATACATCGTTTAAATAAATGTTGAAATAATATCGCGAGTTATTAATTATGCAAAGAAAACGAGAGATTTTATGTTTAAAGAATAAAAGTATCAAATGAATATAAATATAGACTATATTACGTAAAGTAATATATATTGAAATGAGTGTTATATATATTTTATATTCTCTCTTTCTCTCTCTCTCTCTTTCTCTCTCTCATTGGAAAATAATTTAAGTTCCTTTAATTTTACATCACCGAAATTTTATGATCATTATTGTTGTTATTATTACGAGTGTGCAATTGACGTGTGGAATGAGTTGTGTGTTATTATTATTACGAAATAAATTGACAACAAATCGAGAAGTGGACTACTCCAACAATCAAAGGAGATTTCGATTGTAAAAAATACAGTGAGTAAATAAAAAAAATCTATTTGTTTAGGACTCCATTCTATTCACGAGTCAAGGTTTCTCTCTCGGATCAATCCCTTCTTCCTTTTGTTTTTTTTTTTTTATATATATATAATATAACTCTCCTTCTTTTCATCTCATCGACCAATCCTTGTGACAACAAAAAAATGTTAAACTTCAAATTCTTAAAAATCCTAGGAATAATAAATATTTCTCTAAGAATTTTTTTATGAAATTCTTCCTTCATTTGGAGATCTCTTTTTCTTTCTGTATATATATTATATATAACATATATATCTATATTAACACGACGCAGTTATAAAAATATTAAAAAATTAACAATACGTGAAAGTTGAGAACCAAGTTGAGAACCATTGCAATGAGTTTTTGAATTACGGCAATTTCTTTCGATTTTTTTGATGCAAAAAATAATTATTATAATAAGTAGTAATTCGATGTAAATTTATTTCCCATAAATGATAATGAGAGAGAAATTTGTTTGGGATTAACATTATTAAAATTATAAAAATAGTTTTTTGTTTGAATTATTATGACGGGCTGAATCCGGCGGTACTGCAATACCGGCTCAACCCCCGGCAGAGGCGGAGCAAGCCCCGGCCTTCCGCCAAGTTCCAAAAATCTAGCTAATATTCTGGCTGCTCTATGAGCAGCGTATCAGATATTAAGCTGATAAGAACAGATACTACACTTTGATCTTAGCCATAGGCCGAGAAGCGATAACGTTGAAGGTTTCAAATCGTTTAAATAAGCTTCTTCATGTTCGAAAATAGTATAGAGAATACTGCGACACGTTGTGGTCACCTTGCGTATTATTTCTATCTTTGACAAATATTCGCGGAATCAATGACAGGTACGATTATTTTGACATTTATAATTATAATAATAAAACATAAATAATTACTTATAATCGAAGAGTTGAATGGACAAATCTTTTTTACAAAAAGAGAACGTTTTACGATATGTAATTCTATCTTCGTGATATAAAGAACAATATAAATTATAGATCTCTTTGTTATTGTCGTAATTTCATTTTTGATAGGATAAAAGAGAAACGGAAATAAAGTTGTTTTTCATTGAACAGTACTCACGAGTGTTTTGTTTTTGTAGGTCAACGAATAAAAAAAAAAAAAAAAAAAGAAAGAAAGAAAGAAAGAAAGAAATACAATTGCAATCTTGTTTTTCGCTATCAAATGCAAATAATTCTTTAGGAAGTATTAAAGATCGTATTAACAAATAAAAAATTATGAAAAGAATATTAATATACATAAAGGTTATTTTCTCCATCTCTTCTTTTTTTATCTTTAATAAAAGTTGATTTCAAATGATAGATTTATTTATTCGAGTAGTACATTCTAAAAAGCGATTAATATATGGCATAAGGTATATGCAGTCCATAAGGTTCGATTGAATCGCGTGTGAATAACGCAGAATTTATTGTACGTGTATACGCTTATTTCCGGTTATATTTTATCCTTCTTTCTTTTTTTATTTTTATATCAATTATTGGTTAAATTCAATGTTATTAGATTGTGAGAGGAAACGGGAAAAATCGGACGATAATATGAGTGAAAAGTAATGTAGTTGTGAGGTTAAGTTAGATTAGAAATGCATTGACGTATTATGAGACATAACTTGTGTCACGTGACACGAGAAGCGAAGTGCATGTGCAAAGTCGTATTGGAATATAAAGTCGAATATAGTTATCCGAATTTAATAACGTGATATATATTGTTGTTTTTTTTTTTTTTTAATAATTTTTACAAGTGAACGAAAACTTAATCATTACAACGATGGATTTATCAACAATACCATTAACGGCTCTATCGATAAGAACTAGGAATACTATTTCTAACCTATTGAATCCTACAAAATTTCTTCCATGCGATAATGGTTTACCTAGGTAATATTTATTTGATTTTAATCGTGTTTTTCGTTTTGTAAGAATAATGGAACTTGCTATTAGATTCACATCTAATGAACAAATCTATATTTTTTAACGTCGTAAGTGTGATTGATTCTATCGTTGTTGCGTTATAGAGATTGGAGAGGTCTAGCACATTTAGCAAATATAGAAGGCGAGCTTCTACCTTTGGTATCGTCCCATTCTGATCCAACTATGTTTATTCTAAACACTGTTATACAGAAAAAAAGTAAAGATGATATTGCAAACTTGTTAAATATGCTATCTATATTGGAAAGGTGGGATATTATCGATGATACTCAGCAATTTATCGGTTAGTAATTTTTATACCGTATTTGTATTTATACTGCGACTGTATCAATACTATGCTGATTTGTACTAATGTATGTATTAATTTGTGATTTGTAATGATAAGTATAATATGACATATAAAATCTAAAAAAATCTTAATTATAAAAAAATCCAGATTAATCAAAATATAAATAAAAAATAATCGATATTACAGAAGAGGATACTGAAAAATATTTAAAATGTCTGGAAAATTCTCAAACGACAGTTGAAACGATCGAGGAAAGTGTTGATGCTAAAGTATTAACTGTAGGTTAGTATTAAGATTATATTCTATCTATTTGTATTGCAATTTGTTACTTTAACAATTTTTTTTATATTTTGTAGATGATCTTTATAGAATTAGACAAGGTTTAGAAAATCAAAGATATGATGCTTTTGTTTTGTATGCAAATGAAGATGTTGATTTTGCAAATGAAATGATAGATAAGCTTGAAAAATTTAATATAAAAGTAAGAATGATTAATAACATTAAAAATTATATTATAATATAAAATAATATTATAACTTTTTATATGAAATATTTATAGCTTTGTATAAAGGATCGAGATCTAATAGGAGGTATTAATTTCGAACACGAGGCTGTGATGACTCTAATATCGGAGCGCTGTAATAGAATGATCATAATAGTATCTCCTAATTTTCTCAAGAGTTCTGCAAACGAATTTTTTTTGAATTATGCTCAAGCCGTAAGCATTGGTAGGTATCAAAAGTTAAAGTATATATATTTATAAAAAAGTGTCTTATATATACCAATATTTATAAATTTTATTCTATAGATAAGCGTCAGAGGAAAATCATACCATGTTTATACAAAAAGTGTGCATTACCGCTTCAACTTAGTTATATGTTTATTCTTGATTATACTCGAGTCGGTTTATATGATTTTTGGGGACGATTAAGAGATTCCATCCAGGTTTCAAATACATTACAAAATGGAAATATAAAGGAGCAACATCTAAAAGATATTCAGAATAATACGTTAGCAGAAAATAAGATTCAGTATTCTACAAATCTAGATAGATACAAATCAGATATTGAAACTGTCCCATCTGAAAAATTGCAAGGGAGTGTACAAAATATACCAAATTTAACCTCTGTTACGCAAATAAAATTATCAAAGAGTATAGAAAATTTTAATGTTTCCAATCTGGAAAAGGAAAGACATATTGGTTTATTACAATGGACAAGGAAAAAATTAAAATTAAAACAAGAAACTAAAGAACAAAGCCATGAAACTATTCCTTATTTGCCATCTCTCGATAATTTAAGTACATTAGGTATTACAATAGATTCAACAGATATAAGCCAAAATAAATCTAAAGAAGATAAGTCCAAGGAGAAGAAATTTAAAAAAATCAAGACGTTCAGGAAGATGCTGCTAAAGTCATGAGAGATAAAATATCTTTCAATAATTATGTAAAAATTCGTTTATATAATGTACATATGTAAATATGCAAATTTGTAACTATATGTATATACATATATATATATATATACATTTATACATATATGTGTTGTGTGTGTGTATGTGTATACAGAATGTTTCACTTAACTTTGATACTTCGAGTATCTACGCTGCTTTTGACGATAGAATACAATGTAAATAGAAGTATTTTTCTATGATATTTATATTTCAATTTGATACCTCATATCAGAAAATTCATAACTTTATATTCATAGTAAATTAATATTTATTATTTATAACTCTACTCTTAATAATCTAAAAATTACAAACTACAAAATATATATTTTTGATATAATTAATATCATACAGTATAAATGGGACTATGAAGTGAATGAAAAAAATATATGTGAAAGATTATATGTCTCTCTTTCTTTTTCTCTTGTAAGAGAAGACATGTAGTAGGATAGTATTCGTTTGTAAGATAGATCTAAGAATAGGAAATGTAGATAAGTTAAAATTAAAGGTAAAAAAAAATATATAGATGGAAGTCTTGCAAACTCTAAGGGAAGGAATAAAAAATTCGTTTATCTGTATATCTATCTATCTATCTATTTATAATCAATATTAGATTATAATTAAACAAAACATTTCGATCAAATTTATTGGAGAAACCATTGAGAGAGATGTATATTAAGATAAAAGTCATTTAACTTGACAAAACTTTGGTAAATGTATACCAAAACTTAATGAATAATATATATTTTTTAATTACATTGCCTGTAAAGTATAAAACATATATATATATATATATATATATATATATATATATATATATATATATAAAGAAAGAATAGAAAGAAAAAGAAAAAAAATACATGTCAAATAATAATAAAAATCTCATAACTACCGTTAAATTTGTCACCTTTATTTTCAGAGTTAGCTGCATTTAAAACAACCTTTATATTTATAATATTGCTCTCGTTATAGGAGTACGGTTGATAATCAAAAAAGATATAACTGTCTATAGAAAATAGTATTACAAATTAAAATATTATCTAATTACATTTTTAAGTGTTTTATAATACAATTCATTAATGAAATATAAAAGGCACCTGAATTAAGCAGACCAACATTTTTGTTTCTTCAAAATAAGAAAGATAAAAATCGTTTATGTGGTCGCTCTGATTTCTACGAAGACACATTAATCTTAGGCACAACATTATACTTTCATGCTGTCTGTCATTATACACAAAGTTTTATTATCTCTTCAATGTATTCATATTTCCACCAGCAACATATTTACAGGAAATTTCGTATATCATTTTTTCTTCTTTCATCTTTTTTTTCTTCTGCTTTTATTTTGTTTTATTTATTTCTAAATATACTCTCTCTCCGTCTTTCTCACTCTCTATACACATACGTAAATTGTTCAACAATTAGAATCGTTCTGATGGAATTATGAATAAAGATATACAACGTCGGTGTGGTCTCAACGAGAAAAGAAAAAAAGAAGAAGAAAAAAAAAAAAATAAAATAAAAACCAAGAAAAAAAATATATACTGTAAAATTATTTAAAATAAGTCTTTATATCACTTGTGCACAATTTTCAAGGTCACGATTATTTACCTCTTTATGAAAGACCGCACCTTATTTACGCACTTGTCCATGAAATTTCTTTTTCTCTTTGGCTCTGCTCCTGCCGGCAATGATAGCAACGAGCCTTGTTCCTTTATTTCAGCTTTGTAATCATTGGACGAAACACTTTCGTTAGAATCTAATCCCGCGCCACAGCTCTTTGCTTTGAGCAACGTTGATTTATCGTTTACTATCGTCATTAGTCTTTCCTGTATCGGTTCTACACTATTATCACAAAGCTCGATGGTTTGCTGCCTTTTATGAGAATTCGTCACCTCACGATCATCCTTTAAACACGACGATTCGAACTCTCCTTCATCATTATCTATACTCGTACATCTATTTGTTTGTTTAGGCAATAACGTTGAATCGTCTTCTTGTTTATCGTTGTTGCTCTCAGAGGACGAAGATGCTTTATCATTTTTTTCTTCCTTAGAGGACACTTTAGAAATTTCTAATTGCGAGTTAGAGACTTTAGTTTTTAAACGTGGAACAGGTAATGGATTTTTATCATCCTTTGTTTCTTCCTTATTAGTTGATAGTTCAGATTGTTGTGTTTTGCAAGATACATTTATGTTATCAGTAATACATTCGCAATGTTCTGTTTGATTTGTGTCATTACAACTAGTGCATAGATTTTTGTTATCTTGATCATTATCTTCGTTATCCTTAGCCAATTCTTCAGTCTTTATGTGCGGAACTACGTCATCCTCATCCAAAAGACCATCCAAACTTTTGGATCTTGGCCTTGGCACAGGTTCAGGTTTGACGACTGGCAAGACAGATTTCTTCTCATCTTGATCTAAAAGCTCGAGTGATTTAGATCGTGTAGATGGAGAAGGTGGATGTCGTGGTGGTCTGCGAGGTACTGGACTTCCTCCAGGATGAGTGTGGACAAATTTTAATCGAGGTGACGTTGGTGGCAAACCCATTAACCAACGGGACGGACTCGACGATTTTCTAAATCTGTGATAAAAAAAATTATGCATATATACATATATATATCTATATATATCTATATATATATATACACATATTATTTTTAATAGTGTGTCATCTTGTTTATCAGATCATTGTTATTATTAATTAATTATTAATAATATTTTTATTATTATTATTATTATTGTTTGAACGAGATACATTTAAGCAACATTGATTTTTTACAAAGACACAAATGAAACTAAATAAAGAGAATAGAAAACGTTTAAAGGCAAATGAAGGACAATCAAACTTTGACACGTTTGTGCATCGAGAGAAAACCATAGCAACAATCAACGATGAACATGAACTCAATATTATCATCATTTATAATCTCAAATCAAATTCATCAATTGCACGATGCAATACGAGCTTTATTACAAAAAAAAAGAAAAAGAAAAATGTGCCATTAAGAGGAGACTACATCGACAGGCTTAGATCCAAGTATACATTCGTAACTATATGACTGAGGGATATTTGATAGATAATAAGTTCAAATTTTATAGGAATCAATAACGAACAATGGACTGTTTGAACAATGATATAATTTACATAGAACATGCATTAAGATTACAACCTACAAGCGTGACAATATGGACGTGAAACAATGATTTCATAACATATGGCTGGAGAACAAGGATTCATTCACAGTGGTGCAACTTAAATATATATCAATTTAATAGAAAAAAAAAAAAAGATCTAACTAACTGACCTAAATCGTGATTGTCTTATCGCGATTCATAATCCCGGCTGTAGAAAATAGAAATTAGTTATCTGTTAGTTATTTTAATCATTGGTATAAATTCATTAAGTATAGAAATGAAAAACAATGACTCTGAGATATTACCTGTTTGGAATAGCTGTGGGCGGGCCGTCTAGTCAGTCTCGCCCACCGGTTGAATCCTTGTCGCTACCTCTACTTTCATTGCTATGCATTCGTTGATAATTTGGTGCTTGTCGCATATTTGTGCTACCTGGCGTACTAGGTGCTGTCACGTCCTTGGATGCTATACTTCTTGGTATACCTCCGGACAACTCAGATCTTACAGGAATTTCACCTCGCATAAACCTTAAAATCAAGAATATATATACATATATAATTTTTCTTTTTCTTCAAATAGCAAACTCACTTATTTACGTAGGCATATAACTTACCTTTCTAATTTGTCTACGCAAGCATCTTGATAATCATGAATCCAACGTACGCCATTAAAGTGACAAACCGTTCGCATATCTTCAGGAAGATCTTCGGGTTCAGGCCATTGAAAATTATCTATGATGGGAATAATGTTACACTGCGATTGCAACGCAGCTACAATTTCCTGTAGAAAAAAGAAGAAGACGTGTGTTAAAGTTCTTTCTCTGTATAATGATTTAAAGAGATTGTTAAACGACGATCTAAAGAAAAAGAAAAAGAAAAAAAAAGGAAGAAAAGAAAGTAACAAGAAGAAAAAACGAAATCTTACCCTATGGACCCAGTCTTTACACTCGTTGTCCTGTATACACCTTTCTAAAGCCTTGGGCGTGAGCACAAGGAGGAAGTGTTTGGCCTGTCTTATACTTTGTAACAAATTATTATCGAATTTACCGGCCTCTAACCTTTCGACGTCGATAAAGACCGAAAATCCACGTAGCTGCAAATGAACCTTGAGTAAGCTAGCTAACTGAGATCCGTTCGATCTCCTATAACTAACGAATACATCTAAAGATTTGTCCGGTGATTCGTCTTCGCAAGAACTGAATTGATTGTGTTGCATGTTCTTGATGGCATCCAATATCCTAAGTCGATGTATACTATTCGCTATACCACACTCGGTCAATAATTGATCCTCCGACAGATTCCTGATAGAATCTTTGTCAACGCCAGCGTTGAGCATACTATAAGTATATATTGAAAATTCTTGACCGATCGATTGTAAAAAACTATTTAAATTTCCAGTATCCCTGCTACTGTAATCTGCCATTTTTTTCAAATTTTGTAATTCCCGCGTAAAACGTCTCCTTCTAATGCCATTCGTCAAACCAATGTCCTCCTTGAGATTCTCCTCGGTCAATTGTAGCAAAAGATCACCGTCCACTCTACTTTCAACAAAATTTGTAGCACACTCGGCAAAGCCTATTTGTTTTACCCATTCTCTAACATCTTCCGTAGACCAAAGTGGTACCTGTTGACTGAGTTTATGTGGTATTTCTTCCCCTATCAAACGCAAAGCTTGAGCGGCGTATTTGGAGGCAATTGCATTTGGACAACTGGCGACTTTCTTCAATGGTTCGATCGCTCCTATCGCACGGAATATCTCGGTATTGCCTTGTTGTTTCTTGATACCAGCTTCCATGCAAAAGTGAAAAGCGGCTAGGTTCCTGGCCTCCTCTCTTTTCGAACTTAACACAGGTACTAATCTCTCCAACCAATTTTTACTTTGTCCATGGGCATGGGCCAAATTCGATTTAGCGAATTCGTAAGGATTATGTGATGTAACGAACGGCTCGACTAAGTCAAGCGTACCGGATTTTAAAACGGCCGCCTCGATTTCTTTATTGGCTACTAAAACTGCGATCGCTAGGCAAGCGTAATACTTTATATTGTCGTCGTTATGAAAGGCAAGTGGGAAGAGCCACATGGGTACCTTCCTCTTGATCATAGCTTCTTGATTTTCAGCACCACCGTAAAGTGACAAATTGGCTAATGCCCCAGCACAGTGTCTCAACGTCTCCACATCGTTCTTTCTACACTCGAACAAGACCGCGTCCAAACCACCAAGTCTGATAACGTCGCTACAGGTACCCTCACTGTGCTTGAACAAATGTTCCAAGATACCGGTACCCACTCTAGAATGATCCACGGAGTTGGCATTCTTCGTGCATACACAAGCCACGTTGACGACCTTCTCAAGGCCATGCTCGACCACGTGGGCACGATTTTCAGTGGTCAAACATTGCTCCAACAACCTCGCCGAGGAAAACTGTAACTCGTGATCGCTCGCAATGCAATTCGACATCAACAAATCTAGACCACCTCTCGTTCTAAGGGTGTTACATAATGTATAACCAAGTTCGTGGCCATGAGTGGGTACGGCCCAAGCCTTTCTGATGATCTCGTTAACCCTGTTCAACAACAACGGCGCTTTTCCGTTCTTTCCTTCGTTGGCCTTCAAACGTTCGACGAAACTATCCAAGAAACCACAGTACTTGGCAATCGCACGATCAACGTCCTGCGGATTTGACTTGGAACATAACAAATCCAAATCGTCCAATGGCAACGAAAGAAGTTCATCCTCCGCTGGCCTCATACCATTCATCAATTGATTTACCGCGTTAGCTGCACTAATCATCGATGATTTTGATGTCACCCCTTTCGATGCTATCGTTATACTCGACTGCGAGCTCGAAGCCATGTGTTTCTCGTGATTATAAATCCCCGAGGAAGTTACTGTCTGACGTTGTTGTTGTGCCGCCATCGCCTTCTATAAAACAGAACAAACAATAACATCGGTGTTTTTAATTTGAATGTAATTATTTATTCCGCTTGTTACATCCTCAATGCATAATCTAATTTATTTCTGTCGCGTCTGACGCAATAATAGAAGCATTTTAAACAGTCCCGACAAGTATCAAAACGACGAAACACATTCAGTTCCTACGTTGATTTTACAAAGCACGTTTTTAACTACCATTCTCGAGTCGAGGCTCCACTTTCGTAGCATGCTTTCGTTCGATTCTAAGTAAACAGACACTTTGAATTATTTTTCCTTCCTCTTATTAATTTTTTTCTTCCTTTCCCCCCCCTTTTTTTTTTGGTTTTGTTTTTTGTAGACTATTTATTTTGCCGGGATCGTTGAAGCTTTTCCTTCGTATTTTGCGTTTGAAATCATTCTAAAAAGTCGTGATTTTTTTTTTTTTCCCCTTTTATTTTCTTGTTCTTTTTCTTTTTTAACTGCGTCAGAACTAGTATGTGCTCGTGGTTCAGGAAATCGAGAAAGACTGAAGGCTGACGGTATGCTCGTCACCGTTTAAATTGGTGGAATCTTTAAACGCTCGATATCGCGCGCTCGTGTGTGTGTGTGTGTGTGTGTGTGGTTGTGCATGTGTGCTGCGCATAGACACACAGACACGGACGCAGGATCGTAGGTAGCAAGTCAAAAGCACACTTTTCGATACGTACAACCACACACATACTACTACCAAAGTTAAGGTAACTTCATCCAGATCGTTCTTAAAGACAACGATTTATGGCTAACTCGAAAAACGTATTCTTTGGTGACCGGCCAAAGTGACGAATGAAAAGAAAACAAGAATATCCTATATATCCAATTATTCAAGAAAAATTTTTTTATATATTTAATTCTCTTTCGTCCTTTTTTCTACCTTTTTTCCTTTGAAAAAAAGAAAAGAATTCTTTTTCAAAAATTATCTATAAGTTTCGTTCGATCCCGTTCGATTTTTGAAAATGATCGAAAAAATGAAAATTTTTTTTTTAAATCTCACATAAAAAAATATATATATATATAGAAAGAGAGAGAGAGAGAGAGAGAGAGAGAGAAAGAGAATTGAGAGAGAAGATTTTCAAGTTAGCCAGAATTTTCGTTTGGGATATATATTATTTTTGAAAACATTTACAAAACGTAGAAATTTATTTATATCGATTTATTATGAGAACCAACCTTTTCTGAACTGAATGAATCACTTTGTAACTTCATAGTCGAGGCTGCCATGTTGTTGCTCTCTTGATGCGATAAATCTCCAGCCTTCAAGCTTCGCTGTTCCTGTAATAACGAAAGAGATAGATATATTGGGTGATACCAGTTCTAAGTGCTTGTATTCGTGGAAGAGAGCGCACATAGAGTACGAAAGCCTGATGCATTTTATGGAAAAGCTTTTTCCTTCCTTCTCTCTTACATAAAAAAAAACAGAAAGAAAGAAAAAAAAGACGAAACGAAAAACATACTTTGTCGACTTAACTAACGAGTTCATTTGTCCAACTAAATGATCCTAATTAAAATGACTAACGAACGATGTACGTGCATAATGTAACAATCTTTATTTTTTTTTAATTTTTTTTTCTATTTTTAAACGCACTATATTC
Organism: Vespula pensylvanica; assembly: GCF_014466175.1. Lineage (NCBI taxonomy): Eukaryota > Metazoa > Arthropoda > Insecta > Hymenoptera > Vespidae > Vespula > Vespula pensylvanica. The sequence continues at coordinate 3,632,474 of NC_057696.1, forward strand.
ACTCTATCGATAATCATTTCCGAACGAATGTTTTTTTCTCTTTTCTTTCTTCTTCTAACAACAAACACAAGTTTGTATTTAAAGGAATAAAAAGAAAAAAAAAAAAAGAAAAAAGAAAAAAAAGAAAAATAATAACCAACAATCTTCGAAATATTTTTTCACACGATGATTATTTCAACGATCGACGTTATCACTATGATTTTTTTGTTTTTCAATTTTTTTCTTTTTACTTTTTCAGAACATTCACAAGTCGAGAGTGTCGTAATCGAATGATTAGATTGAACGGTGGATGAAAACAAAAAGAAATGATAAAAAAAATAATAGAAAGAAAGAAAGAAAGAAAGAAAAAAAAAAAATAACCAGGAAGGAAACAAGATCGAGAAATTTCAGATAAATCACGAATGCGAGAATTTCGAGAGAAGCACGACCGTCGCAGTTCCATAGCAATCTGACCGTTCTGTCATGTATCCCGACCTCTTCGATGCCTTCTGACGTATTTCTATAAATATAAACGAAGCGTTTCGTCACGGAATCGTCGCGTCTTTTCTCTTGTCGCTGGACACAATCGTATCCGTTTATACGTGTTATTTTCTTCCTTGTCATCCATCTCGGACACTTATTTTTTTTCTCATTTTTTCCTTAATTTCTTTTTATTAATACAATCCCAAATATAAATCATTCAATCCTAACACACAATCCAAGTCCAATTAAATAAATAAATAAGTATCTATTATTACTCGAAAATGAAACATAACAAAATAGCACCAAACTTTTCCTCTTTATTATTTAATTAATTCCTCTTCTTTTTTCGCATTATCTCATTCGGTTCTCGGAATACTTAGAATATAAATTATTCTCGCTCAACGAGATTATCGTCATTATGAACAATTACACACACCAGACGTTTTGATTTTTCTTTCCTTTTCTTTTTCTTTTTCTTTTTTTTTTCTTTTCACGTCGTTTTATCACGAGTAAACGAAAAAAAAAAGGAGAAAAAAGGAAAAAAAAAGGAAGAAAGAAAGAAAGAAGAGAAGAGACAAGAAGAAAAGATGACTTTAAAAAATTATCTGGACATTCTTACCGAATGCAAACCATCGTAGTTTTTTCGTTGCAATATACCTCGATGCACTGGCCAAGGTACGCTCATGTTTATAAATATTCATACCAGTCGCGTTAAATAACACTTTCTAAAACCCAAAGCAGATGTGCATACGAAAGATCGACCGTACGTTTTCGAAGAAGACGAAGCACTAACTAATCTTAGCGGTTCGGAGTTGTTAAACTCTCATTTGATCTACCTATGTATTGCGCGCGAAAAAGCTGCTGCCTGTGTGATGTGGTCACGTGACGCCAATAGCGGGAACTTTTAAACTACGTTTCGACCGGTCATTGTATTTTGTCGTTCGTTTGAAATATTATTTCCGAAACGTCATCCAACACGTTTTCAACACTATTTTCAATGTTCGATATTTAAAATTCACAACGTCAAGCTGTCATTACAACAGATTGTAAGCTGTCCTTGCAAACAAAGTCATTAATATACGTCACGCGCTAACGTAAGAAAGAAAACTATCATTCGTCACGCTGCAACGTTAAAAATAATTTTCGCATTCTGTTAAAATCACGAAGGTTGTGTTAAACATCTTCGTCTAATATCGAACGAAATATTCTCGAGAAATTTCTTTCGCAATTCTTCCAATTACGTAACAAGTGCATTGTTTAAATCTTTAAATTATTGATAGATAAATGAATTGATTCGTGAATAAATAAATAAATAAATAAATAAATAAATAAATAATTAAATAAGATATCACGAAGCAATGATCGGTTGAACCGATCGATCAAATAAACATTAGCGTCTAATATAATTATGATATTAACAGCCCGTACAATTAATAATACTAATAATAATAATACTAATAAAATGAAAAAAAAAAAAAAAAATCGAAGCATTCCAGAGAATGATCTGCGAATGAAATAAATTGGAATAATCTCGTACGATCGATTTAAAGAAGATGGGCCACTTCTAACTCAAGTACAAGGAACCGCGTCGGGTAAAGTAGGAGCGATGAAAATTTCTGGCAATCCACTGGATCCGAAATGAACCTTGAACGTGCGTGCACGTCCACGGATCTTGAAAGCATTTCGAAGAAGAGAAGTTAGAAGTTGGCAATTTACCCGAAAGTATTTCGCGGCCGAGTTCTATTTCGAGTTAGGGGGAGATATCGGTGACAGTTACACCTAGTTGGCAAGCATATTTCCTTTGAATCTTATTGAAATCACAACGATTACGTCACCCATGAGAAAACAACCACCTCAATGAATGGACACGGAGGATTATGACGTTTAACAAAAAGAGAGAGAGAGAGAGAGAGAAGATAGATACAGATAAAAACGAAAATGAAATTCAGCAAACACCAGTTGACTTTTTCCAAGAACTTAGCTTACGTAATCTCAAACACCATCTTGATAGATACATACTCAAGATCCCTTTAAACCATTCTAAATAATCGACGGATAAACCTTATCGCAATAGTATTCGAAACGATACATTTTTCACTTAACACATTTCGACAATTACAATAATTAAAAAACGTGTCGATCGATGAAGATAAAAAAGAATGACGTCTGATCGATGTCAATTGTCTTCTGTCCCATTGTACCTCTCTCTTTCTCTATCACACGATAAATATAAAAATGCGAAAGAAAGAATATCGTAATTATCGTTTCATTAATTTTTCTTTGTAAACAAGAAGGCCTACCACCATTCCGATAGATTTTCTCCGATCATTGTTCCCCAAAATACGTTTGGTCACTGTGATATTTCGGGCCCTTAAAACAGGAAAAAGGCCCCGTGCAAGCCTTGAAAATCGTTGCCCCATCGACATACGCAAACTATCGACGCCAAGAACAAACTGTTCTACCGTTCTCTGTAAGCTTTCTGTTATCGACCACTCTCGCTCAATACTCAACCCCTAGCCTTACTGGAGTTTACTGGTGGTGGTGGTTGGAAACACGCCCCCGTAGAGACAGAATCGTTTCGCTTAAATATTCAAGGTCAATGCGGGAAAAGCCCAAAGCTCAAGCACCTACTCACCTACCGACCGACCAACCAACCAACCAACAAGAAATTCCAATGAATTTCTTTTAGAAAATCAATAGACGTCTCGGTACAATTGATTTTAGTTTTAGTTGGTTTATAAACTTCGAATGTTAAATTCTAATTACATTATTAGTTATTACATTTTAGCGTCATCCTACGGAAAAATTGAGAAGTATCTATTCTGATTAATTAAACTGTGCAATATGATTCATCATCTCAACATGACGACATTTATCTGTATCTATATATATATATATATGTGTGTATATATATATATATATATATACATACTGTATTTTAAAAACCACTTGTGCTTAGAAAGTATAGCATCGTAGATAATGAATCGATGAAACATTGTAATTAATTTATATAATAGATTTACCACGTTAATACGTATAATAAAAGATAAATTCGATCAGTGTAATTAGATACGTTTTTGAATTTTCTCAATAAACAAATCTGACAAATTACGTATGCGTTAGATATGGTATAATGAGATCTTGAGATTCAACACGAGTGTTATTAATGATCATATTGCTTTAACGTAGACGTATACAGATATACAGAGGTAGATTTGTATCTATAAACCAATCGAGAAGTCATTGGCTGGGTTTCAAAAAGCTTCCTTCGACGCTGACTCAAGTGTAGCCACGTACCCGACGAATCCCGACTACTATTCGGCTAAAATAATCTAAATATAGAGAACCGATGGGAAAGCTCTGACGTGGACTGAAAGAGGTCTTACACAATGCTCGAAAGCATTACCCCGGTGTAATCGTTTCTCAGCGAGAAGGTTCGACGACTGCTCAATTCGATTGAAAATAAACCTATTCGTATTCGTACACACGTAGTTACATACGTGCGTACGTATAAGTTCAGAGAAAATTTTCTTTTCCGAAAATAAATATATATATATATATATATATATATATATCATCTATTAGAATCTGAGAACTAATCGATTTACGATAACGATTTCAAAGAGATTTTACGTAATCACATACTCGTTAATTTATCGTTCGCTTTTTATACTATTTAATAGCTAGAAACTTTCGTAGAAACGAAACGATTGTTATTTAAAATTCGAATTATTCCTTGGACATTTTTGAAAGATTATGATGAGATCGAAACGTGATAAGATGCGTTGAATTATGATAAAGGAAAAAAGAAAAAAAGAAAAAAAAAAAGAAAAGAAAATAAGAGATACTATCGTAATTTAAAATCTTCGTTGTTCATTCATGATTTTCTATTCTTTCATTATAAACTGAGAAAGCATAGGAAAAGATTATGAAATGATATCGCAGAAAATAAAATGATTAAATTTGTACACTTACTCTGGCTGCAGCTACCCTCTTTTCCGCAGATACACCGTCCAATTCTACGCGAGCTCTTGCCGCGGTCGCGGCACTTTGTTCTTTATAAGAAACGTCACCAGCTTGTAATGCTCTCATTTCAGCACTATTGGCTATTGCCTTTTCAGCACTAAATCCATCGGTAACGACCTATACAAAA
>NC_057696.1:3637188-3644731 GCF_014466175.1 Vespula pensylvanica
AAAAAAAATAAATAAATAAATAAATAAATAAATAAATAAATAAATAAATAAATAGTTAGATAGATAGATAAATAGATAGATAAAATTATAATCTTGATAATGACAATATCCATGAATCATTTGTACGATCATGATCGTAATAATCATTGTAATCATAATTATGATCAATGAGAGAAGATCGGACAAAAGAATAGAATGATAATACATACGATCGATCGATTGTGACAACTCGTGAGTTAGAAAAAAAAAAGAAAAGAGAAAAAGAAATAAAAAGAGAGAGAGACAGAGAGAGATGGAATGAGAATAAGATAGATAGATCGATAGAGAGAGAAAAAAGACTCGAAGTCCTTGACCTAGACTACATAGAGGAAACCACACCTCGGGCCAAACATTGCGCAGTCTCCGCCTCGTCGTTCGACGTTCTTAAAGAGTCGTTTGCTATGCTCGATTATTCCACGTGCGATCTAAGAACCGATGATCACCTACTGATCGAGATCCATAGTTCTAATGTTAGATCTTATTAGATCCCTTCCGTGAGACAGAGAGAGAGAGAGAGAGAGAGAGAGAGAGAGAGAGAGAGAGAGAGAGAGAGAGAGAGAGAGAGAGAGAGAGAGAGAGAGAGAGATCTTGGCACGTAAATAATAATTTAATTGCTCCGAGTCAAAGAATATATATATATATATATATATATATATATATATATAAAGTTAAACTTACAAAAATCATTAGAATGATCTATGAAGATCTTTAAGCGATTATTATTTTATCACAAGGTCACGATCGATGCATTATCTATTTCTTTCTTTTTTTTTTTATTTTTACTTTCTTTTTTCTCCTTAATTTAATTCACGGAAACGATAGGACGATGATCGTCGTGATCGTTGTATGTACTTGTTTTATTTTTTCTTTTTCTTTTTTTCACGTTTCTCTTTTTGCAGTTAAACATTGAACTGACCTTCGTCTTGGACGCACTCGTCATTTTCTTCTGTTCGAATTTCATAGTTTCCTGACCAGCAGGTAAACTCGTCATATTCGTTATACTCGGCATATTCATCGGCGGGCTCATATTATGAAGATTGTTCAATGAATTAAGAGAACTCAGCTGAGAAGGCGAACCTCCTGTCAAGGTGACAGTTCCCGTAGAGGGTGGAGGTGTGTCAGGATCTGGGAATGTTACCAGTGGCTCGGTTAAATCATTTTCTTCGGCGCCGGTTCCGTCTCTAAAAGATATAAAAAAGAAATTACGAAAAAATAAGAAATAAAAAGGAGAAGGAGAAAGAACAAAATTAACAACCAGTCGTCATTGATATTCTATTCGTTTCTTTTTTTTTTTTTTCTCTCTTGTTTTTAATTTCTTTATCACATACGAACATTTATATATTTCATTGACGAACGAACGACATATGTATGTATATATATATATATTTTTTTTTTCGTGGAAATGAATTAGAAAAAAAAAAATAAATAAATATTGATCGTTTAAATTAAAAATGATTGGACTTACCTGTCAACGAGATTCTCCATGCTGCTACGTAATCGTGAGAAATTAGTAGAAATATTTTTCATCTCCGAAATGCCACGTTTTAATTCGGTCAGATCGCTCTTCATAGAGCTCGCCTTCATTTCACTCGACGAGGACGACGTAAGGATCCTCTGAGAGGATTTGGCCACCCTGCTCGAGCTACTGCTGCTACTGCTGCTCTGGCTCTGATTCGTCGTCAGCATCTGCCGAGTCAAAAGTCGTTTACGTTCTATTTAAGATCCACGTGAGATGAGTCACACACTCTCTTCTCTACTTACTACTCATTTCTATCTAACTAATATGTATATACGCATAGTATGCGCGCGTGCGTGTGTGTGTCTCTCTTTCTCTCTCTTTCTATTCGATTAGAGTGTCTCCCTGAACTCGACTTTTCCAATTTTCATTTCCAAAAATCCATCACGATCGAAATCATCCTAAACGAAATAACCGGTGATTTCAAAATTACTACTTAATATGTAACAATTCGACGAAGTTTCTAATCCTTCGAAAAATTTCAACTACGTGCCTACGCGTTTACTATTTCATACAATGAACCATATCCCATTTGCTATTATTACATCGTGGGTTTTCTATTTTTATAGATTAAATAATCCTTTGCTAAGTCATGTTCTTTTATTTCAATGTGAAGAAACGAACGAAAAGATTATTAAACGCGTTCGTATATATATATATAAATTTAGATTTGCATCGAACAAAATAAAAAATTCTTTGTATTTTCTTTTTTCTTTCTTTACAAAATGCATTATATTGAATGATCTAAAAATGAAAGATAAAACAGGAATGTAGAGCAATGGAAAGAGAGTTACCGCAGAGAGGCTGTTAAATATCGTCTCGGACGAGAGAATTCGAGTTCAGGAAGAAGAAAATCTCTACTTCGAGTATTCAAGATGCTAAAGAAAGAGAGAAAGAGAGTTTGGAACAGAACCGAGTACGTGTAATTATAACCCTCTAACAGTATTTTAAGGAGGGTTCAAAAGTTAAAATATCTTAAGTAAGTACCGAGTCCTTCGAATTGTCGGGTTAACTCGATTAAATAAAGATGGAATTATTTTAGTATTATAAATAGAGAAGAGATGAGAGAACGATTTTATTCGTATCTTGTGCCAGGAGATTACAAATAATTCATTCATTACAACACGAACGATCGATTAATTCATTATATTAGATGTGAACTCGTATTAAGTGTGTTTCTATGTATGTATGTATGTGTATGTGTTTAATTCTCTAAAGCAAACAAAAATTTCAATCGTTTTTTTGTTCTTTAATCTTTTTTTTTCTTTTTTATATGTTTTTTAAAGACTAGATATTACGTTAAGAATGTTTGATAAAACTTGTAATGCTCCTTTTGTCGTATTTAAAAGATTTCTAACGTTTTAACGCGATCAAAGACAAAGTGGAGATACTTTTGGTTAGTAGCCAAAGAGTCAACAATTTAGACAAGCTGTTACCAATGATTGAGTTGTTGGTAATGTTTAACAAAACAAGAAAGTGCCAACGTTCTCGTAAAATCATATATATATATATATATATATATATATATATATATATTTATATATGTGTATGTGTTTATGTATAATAGTACGAGGAAGTAAGAATGAAAACCTTGAAAAATATATGACGGTGTTCTAGAATGAAGTACGTAGGAACCACAATACTTGGAAAAAAGAAAAAGAAAAAAAAAGAAAGACAAAAAAAATTATGCGTGGGTGTGAAATTATGTGTGGGTATACGATTACATTCAAAGTGATCTTTAACATTGAAACGTCTTGTCTTGTCTCGTTTCATAATGTTTTCAATGAAAATATTCGACGAACGAGAATTACGAAGTCAAAAGAGCAAAACGAAATAACGAAAAAAGAAACAAACAAACAAACAAATAAACAAAGTACGAGATCGAAAGATTTTCTTTTAAAAATTAATAAATTTAATTGAAATAGTAAATACTCGTTATATTATGTTCGTCGGAGAATAGAACAAATCGATGAATAAATCATATTTATAATACGAGTATATAATGTAATAAAAGAATCTGATGTACGAAGATAAGAAAGAGAAAGAGAGAGAGAGAGAGAGAGAGAGAGAGAGAGAGAGAGAGAGAAAGAGACACACAAATTGGTGGGCGTAACATAGTCATGCGAACTCTGCACTATTGCATAATCGATAATCGAGAGAATAAAATTGTTAGATACGACATAAGTAATATAAAAAAAAGTTTGTTTTATTAAACGAATAGATGATTATTTTTTGTTGTTTTATATATATATATATATATATATATATATATATATATATATTTCTTTATTAATCTTAATTTTTCTATTTATTAATTATAATATAATAATATAAAATTTCTTATTCATTAATTTGAATTTTCTTAATAATTCTTAATATTTCTAATTATTAATCTTAATTTTCAATGATTTTTATTTCTTTAGAGAAAGTATCATATTTCTACGAAAGAAAAATCATGCTCTATATTTGTTGATTCTAAATATATGTTTTCTCTCTCTCTCTCTCTCTCTGTGTGTGTGTGTGTATACATATATCGAAAGTTGGTAGTTTATCGATTGTTCGGAAAATCAGAAGTGGTCAAGAGTGAACGTAGGCGAAGAAAACGTCGCGACTCTTCTTACGGTGAAGGTCGTTTTGACTCGTGTGCGATCTTAAAATAGAAAGTTCGATGGCAAAGTGTGTACTTTTGGCTTAACGAGAAGAATATATTCTCTCTTTTGGTTAAGCGCCGGGTGCATAAAAAAACATGGCTACGATTTGATCCATCTTTAAATTTATTTTAGAAAAAGAGATGGAGAGACAGAGACAGACAGAGAGAGAGAGAGAGAGAGAGAGAGAGAGAGAGAGAGAGAGAGAGAGAGAGAGATCTTTTTTCTTTTAAAAACAAAAAAGAAAAAAAATAAAAAATCGAGAGATAAAAAACGTACTTGCTCTTTGGAATGTTTATACAGGTGTTGCACTCGATTTCTAAGTATTTCACGATTAAATAATAATAATCGATCATTAATCTCAATGATTAAATTTTGCAAGCGTTAATAATTCACAAGTATAATTTTAAATTATAATCAAACCTATCTTCTCCCTTTTTTATCATCATCATTATTATTTTTTCGTTATCGATGATCATCGAGAAAAAAAGAAAAAGAATAAATAAATAAACGAAGAAAAAGAAATCGTAAATTTTGGATCACGTTTCCCACTTATATAGATCACGATCGCGATGAGTTTACTTCGATTTACGTTTTAAGCGTCTAGATAATGTAACGTAAATAGGTTTTCATGAGGAAAAGAAAGAAGAGTGAGAGAGAAAAAAAAAACAGGACAAAAAAAAAACAACCTGCGATGAAGTGGTAACTTGTGGATGATGGGAAACATGGGTCCGGCCAGTGACCAGATTGTTCTTTTTTTGAAAGTTTTCCATGACCGCTTGCATGTCCCCGTTTTCTCCCCCCTCCACTGGGAACTCCGACATCTGCAATAATAAATAATAAGAGCGTGAAACGATCAATAACGTGGAAAGGAATTATTGCACGCGTAAAAACGATTTCGTAAAATATATCAACCAACGATAGATATATAGATCGATCGATCGATCGATCGATCGATTTAATAAGGAATAAAAGAAAACGAAAGAAAAAAAATTTCTCTACCTCCCTCCCTCTCTCTCTCTCTATATATATATATATATGTATATATATATATATATATTTATCTATCTCCATCTCTATCGCACTTTCACCTCTTAATAAAATAATACAACGATTGATATTTACTTTAACGACGTATGTATCGGTATACGTTCGAGTTAAATTATCAGAGCGCAAAATGCGATACTCTCCATTAAACTTGTGAAACATGCAAATCCGAACACCCACGTGGGATCTGTGTGTAAGTGTGTAAGTGTGTGTGCATGTGTGTGTGTCGGTGGTAGTTAATAAAAATCTAATTTAAAGCTCGCGGTCACATTCAAACCCGGATCTTTCTTATGGATTAATACAATATATATATATATATATATATATATATATATATATATAAAACTCGAACGATTTTCGATACAAATAATCGATATTTTTCACAATCGCATTTCTAATCGATTCGAATACTATCTTCCTTTCGTCTATGATTTTTTTTTTATAGACATTGAACGGTCGGTAAAGTCACTCCCTTCATACAGTATCTATTCTCTCTGTCTCTCTCTCTCTCTCTCTCTTTCTCAATCGATTACCGTACACATTGAAACTGTCAAACGAAGATGCACAACGAGAATACTTGTGTTCTACTAAAAGAAACGTTCATTGACATTATAATGCGACGATTCATGAAACTATTAGTATATACGGGGTGATCGATTCGTTATATAAATATAATTTTAAATAAACTGATATATTGTTATTATTTAATTTATTTATTACAATGAAACGATAGAAAAATTGTTCGATAAATGTGACACCTATACAGATATGAATTTAAATTGATAACAAGATTATTGTAGGTGTATATATATATATATATATATATATATCTTTTTGGATATGTATGTTTGTATATCGTTCAGTGGAATTCCGATCTCTGACCCCAAAATTCCTCTAATAAGATATAGTAATATCTCCTGTCTCTTTCGATTCGATAGAATAAAAAGAAAGAAAGAAAAAGAAAAAGAAGAGAAAAAAATACGGAAAGACGCTTCGTGATCGAGTAATTCCAATTGGCAGTCTATCAAAATCATGAGGATTTATTATCGAGTATAAAGAGAAGAAGGAGGAGAAGGAGGAAGAAGAGGGAGAGATTTTTTTTTCTTTTTTGTTGTTTTTTAAGTACCATATGTACTTACTTTAATGCGCATTTAGACGGCGAAGTATTCTGGTCCACGTAAAATAGGAAAATAATTAATCCGTTGGACGAAATGTCTTCTTCTTCGATACGGTACCACGATGTTCGACCTAACCTCGACATTCGAATAATAACGTTCGTGTCGAGATCATCTCATATTAATCACCATGATCGGTCGATTTTTAATACTGATATAGATTGAAAAAATAGACGAGAAGGAGAGAGAGAGAAGGAGAGGAGGAGAGAGAGAGAGAGAGAGAGAGAGAGAGAGAAAGAGAGACACACAGATCGATGTTACGTATACGGTTAGTAGAAACGTATAATGTTAACTCTATTGCACAAAGAAAGAACTCGCGTTAATACATATATATATATACACATGTATATACATATATATATATACACACATGTAGATGTATATATCTATATATCTATCTATCCTGTGTGCACACATGTACAATAAGAAAGAAAGAAAGAGAGACGAATAGCCGTTGACCTCGCGATGCGTCAACGTGGACGGTCGGAGGAGTACTGAATGCTCGATACTTGTTGGCTATGCGACGCGTGCGACGCCAGCGTTCTCTGGTGACCCCTTGCGTTACTAAGGAATTCGTGAAATCGTATAGTCACGTGGTGTTAGCTGCGCGCGCATAAACCCGCCTCTTTCAAGAACATTCCTTTTTGTTTTCCTTGTAATAGAGCCCACGTGACCGATTGGCTCTTTGTCGTCTCTGTCTCGAGTAATAAACATTAAAGAAATTTCTTTCGCTTTATCTTCTTCCAACGAAGAAAAAAAGAAAGACAGAAAATAAAAGAAAATGTTTTAACTCTTTCCCGTCCCTCTCCCCGTTGATTCTCACTTCATAGAAATTATCCTTTACGTTGCGACGAACGACTGAAAAGATTTGTGAATGAAACCGTAGTGGATTGTAACACTTGCGTAACACGTTCGTAAAAAAGAAAAAGAAAAAGGAAAAAGAGGGAAGAGAAACAAAAAGCACGGTCCCTCCTTCCACGAAGTAACGTTTTATCGGCGACCCACTTTGAATCTTAAGAAAAGGATTATAAACGTCCTACGGTGTTTCTTAGCTTGAAATATATGGTATTCTTTGTATCTCTCTCTCTCTCTCTCTCTCTCTCTCTCTCTCTCTCTCT
>NC_057696.1:3644852-3652352 GCF_014466175.1 Vespula pensylvanica
AGAGAGAGAGAGAGAGAGAGAGAGAGAGAGAGAGTGAGTGATTGTTTTCGTTTTTTATACGACATAAAGAGTCCTTTCGATCGACCTACATTTTTTATTTATTCCTGCAGTATATTTTCTTAGTATTCTTTTTGATTTAAAATAATCGAAAATATGTACGATGTTTACGGGTGAAGAAAAAAATGTTGTGGCGAGGGAAGAAAGGTGAATCAAAGAGATGTTTTTTTAAAGAGCCAGATTGCCGTAGAAGCAACGCGTCGTATATCATTTTTCTTTTATAAAAAGGAGCGACCAGCTGACTGGGCAAAGGGAAAGAAGGGATAAAGATTGGAATGTGGTCTAACAAGGTGTCTAAGAAAACGACGGTTCTCGCTCGAATGTTGTGGAATTTTGGCGAAAGCATACCGGGTGTCCTCGAAAACGTGTACACGTGTCTTTCTCATGGAATAGAACGAAAGAGAAAGAGAGAGGGTTAGACAGACAGAGAGAGAGAGAGAGAGAGAGAGAGAGAGAGAGAGAGAGAGAGAGAGAAAGAGAGAGAGAAAGAGAGAGAGAAAGGAGACACGAAAAGTGGGAGCGTGAGAGGAACGAACGCGGGATTTCCAGTCGTGCGAGATACGTACGAGAGAAGGGATGAGTGAGGGGTAGGGAGGTTTCAAGAAAAAGAGGGGAACTGAGAAATACGAATGTGTCGGGGAGAAAAAAAGGAACTCCCTTAATGGGTCAGCGACGTTTTAATAAAATAAATCTCACAGTATTGTACGTAATGATTCTCACCTTGGATTCTCGTATTTAACGAAAAGAACAAATCGAGAAATTCTATAAAATAAAATCGTGGATAAAATTGATTTTACTCTCGAGTTTATTATCAAGACAAATATTTCAATCGTCGGAATAATTCGTGCGTTCGATTCAAAAAAAAAAAAAAAAAAAAGAAAAAAAGAAAAAAAAAAAGAATGAATGAAAGGGTAGAGAAATAAAAAAGAATGCAAAACTTGGATTTTATCGTACCTGTCGAATTAATTTTCGTTTGAATATTGAATGAGATAGGTGTCCATTGAATGAGAAAAGAATAGAAAAATGAAAGGAAAGAAAAATTGAAAAGATTGAAACTTCAACTCGAGCCGGATGAGAAATTTCGTTCTTCACGATTTCTAAAGGTTTTTCATTTTGAAAAGATCTGAAAGATCACAGTTATCACTTGGTAATTTAATCGGAGTCTTGGACGTATCAAGGGTCTATGTCGCCGAGAGCATTGGCAGACAGCTGTAGGCGGTCTTGTGCTGTTGCCAGACACAAAGAGGCGATTCGGAGACGTCTCTTCGTGACACTATCGGTATGTGTTAGTGAGTAAGTACGTGTACGATCGTGTTTTTGAGTTTCTTCACGAAGACCTATATATAATAAAATCTCTCTCTGTCTCTCTCTCTCTTTCTCACTATCTTTTACATGTTATCTTTCAAACCAGATTTCGATTGGCCTCGAATAATCTCTTCGTATGTATATATATAATACATATGTATATATATATATATATATATATATATATATATTTATTCTTCGATAATTAACGTCAATCATCATCGACTAACGTTTACAGTTAATAATCACGTCTATACTATTTTTCATTTTAACGAAACGTGCATAATCTCGACGAATTAAATATTAAATTAAAAACAAATCTCCCTACCGAATATTATATCGCGAATGTTATCATACTTGAAACGTATTTCCATGTTATAATAATACATTTAATGTGTATAACCAAGCACATGCGATATATATATATATATATATATATATATATATATATTATATACGCATGCGTGTAAGTACGTATGTACCTATAGCATGCTTTAACAGCTCACAGAGAACAAAGGGATCTTCTGTGGAGTACCCAAAGAGAACGTGCGCTCGTACAAGTTCCTACGGTTTATGTGCATGCATGCACGCACGCATACAAACGCATATAAACGCAAATACCACACATTCAAAAGAGACCTACTGGAACGACCACGACGACCACGACGACGACGACGACGACGACAGGGAATTCCACGGCATTTCGAAGTTGTAACTGTGTTCGATAAGCTTCGAAAAATGTTCTCTTTCTCTCTCAATCTCTCTTTCTTTCTCTCTTGTAAAATCACCTATTATGTTACAGGATCTACCCGTTCATTTCATTTAATCGGATAATCGTCAAACAGCCTAGCCATTCCTCCATTGCTATTTTTATTATCGTATTTCGCAATAAAAATTCCGAATGATTCAATCGTCATTTAATTCGATTATTCTGGTGCAACGAAGTAAACATGTCATTGCATAAGTACATCCGATCTTATCCACTAATCATTAATATGTCACAAATTTATATTTTATATATATATATATATATATATATATATATATATATAAATTAAATCAAATGTATCACGTGTATCGGTATTATTCGTTTGAATATTTAAACCTCCAAATAAGTTTTATAATTACGAACAAATATTTACCGATTGAATCGATCGATCGATCTTCCAAGCTTAATATAAACCAAGGAGACTCTTGTAAAAGTATTGATCAGACGGATTACGCAACGATCGAAGAGGACAAACCAGCTTATTAAGAAAACCGGTACACGTAAGAATTCAACCAATGACTTTAGATTTTACGTCGAAGGAACGAACGAATATACGAACGAAGGAACGAATGAACACGAAGGAACGAAGGAACATTTGCTTCCTAGAACACCGGGGACAGAAGCCAAAGTATCGAGCACTCTACCGAGAAATGCTTGTTAACCTGTTTGCAACATTTCAAAAACCGCTTGCGTCAGACCGTACGAATAGAATCCCGAAGCATCTCTTCTTTTAAAATCATCCCGCGAACTCATCAACCCGTTTCGTGGATTTACAAAGAATAAGTGTGTATCTCTATGTGCGTGTGTATACGTGTGTGTGTGTTTACGTAGAATACTCGTTTGAAAAGCCCGCCAATTTCCGTTCTACAAAGTGTCTTTCAACAAAGAAGATTTAATATTTTCTTTCCGTTTCGCATAAACGATTACTTAATAAATTTTTTACTGTGTTAGTGTATATTACAGTTTCAAGATAAAAAAAAAAAAGAAAAATAAAAAAGATCGTAATGATATATTTAATATTTGTAAATTTTGAAAAGCGCGTCTCTGATGGTGCTGTATCGATACTCGAATATTAAAATTGACAATGTTCCGAGTGATCTGGAGATTTATAATGTTCCAATGATCGATCGTTCGTTCGTTCGTCCATTCGATCATGAATCAACGAAATAATATTTCTATGCAACAAATGAAAAAAAATAAATAAATAAAAAAGAAGAAAGTATGAAACGAATAACGTGTCTCCAACTATGATGATGATAATAATAATAATAATAATAATAATAATAATAATAATAGCCTAAAACCAGTTTCTAAATCAAGGCCAATTGTATTAGAGGAAAGAAATAAACAAGATATTGAGGCTACTTAATCGAAATCTCGTATTACCATAATCCCTCTTCGAGGATGAAGATCGAAGGTTTGTAGAATTAACCAGAACGTTTTACAAAGCGATCTGTTTCTATTCAAGTTATTTTAAATAGATAAATAGATAAAGAAAGAGAGAGAAAGACAGCAAAACAAAATGGAAGCTGTTTTCATGATGCTATCAAAATCTGATCGATCAAAAGAAATTCCAAACTTGAGAGATTGAAATTCTCGCAAAAGAAATGATCGATTGTTAGACTCGTACGAGTGTTATAAGTCATCAAAACAATCAACAATGATTACTCATAGTTGTGAGTTAGAAGAAGAAGATGAAGAAGTAAAATAGAAGAAGAAGAAGAAGAAGTAGAGAGAGAGAGAAAGAGAGAGAAAGAGAGAGGGAGAAAGAAAACCTGACCTAGTCAGTGATACATACATACATATATATAGTATATATGTATATATAGTACGTATTTGTATTTGTGTATGTTATGTGTAAAAGCATCATCTCTCTCTCTCTCTCTCTCTCTCTCTCTCTCTCTCTCTCTCTCTCTCTCTTTCTCTCTCTTAGAAGAGTAAGCGCTATGACCAGGATTTGATCTCTCTTTCTCTCTCTCTTTCCAGACAGCAAGAGACGAGAGGTCAACATACATCGTCGACGGCACACGGCGCATCGGCGTCGTTTTAACCCGATGATGTCACGTCGTTGTAACGGATCGTGACGTGGTGTCTTGATTGCTCGTCAGATATTACAAGTGCGAATCTCGTTTGCGAGAGCCGAACGATGACGCATAGTGGTCGCGAGTTTGTGACGTTTTCACGATTAGATCGCACATATGAGAGAACGAACTTCAGTGGTTCTCATCGAATCAACCATGTGTTTTTCTCTTATTTATTTCGACGCTTATCGATGTCCATAGGATGCAATCGAACGTTTACAAGTTGAGGATAACTGATATTATATCGTCGATTATCCGATAGGCGAATGAATCTTCGCTTTTCTTTTTGTTTTGATTTTTTTTTTTTATTTCATTATTATTATTGTTATTGTTGTTGTTGTTGTTGTTATTATTATTATTACTGCAACAGCTCATAACATAGTAGAAGATATTTTACGCAATGGAATATCTCAATTATCATACTCGCATGACATTTATAATAAATGTCATATGTTCATTACGTTATGTGAAAATTTGAACTGGATAATGATCTCTACTCTATGGATTATCTAAGGAATTGAACCTAACCTTCCTCTTCCTCCCTCTGCACCCTCCCCCGACTTGAAATATTCATGAATCTTTTATACTTCGCCGGGAGACTACAAAATGGTACACGTTTAATATTATCCTATGTTCGATTCGCAATAGTCACGTTCCGATGATCCATTGGCATACCGACGAGAAATAATGAATATTCAATGTTCACTGTTATATCGAACTATAAAATTAGGAGATTTTTAATTCGATAAGGATCATTCCTTTTTTGCTCTTTTGCTTTCTTATTTTCATTATTTGTAATCTCTTCTATCTACCCTTCCACCCCCCCCTAATCTCCCTCTCTTAGTCCGATTCTCATACCTTTAACTTATCCCTCTTGAAGTAAACTCTTGTTAAAGTGGATTCCGTTTTGTTATCTCGGCGTATCGGTTTTCTTTCTTTTAACACCTACTCGAATAATTACAGTATGATGTCACGTTGAATATTGTCTCTTAGAGCGTATTACGAGAAGTGTGTAGCGTGTGTTGTTCTGTACAAAAAAAAAAAAAAAGGAAAAAAAAAAGAAAAAAAAGAAAGAAAGAAAGAAAGAAAAGGAAGAAGAAAAAAGTTATTTAATTGCTCTATAATGATTTCTACGATCGTCGTACGATGTGCGTAATAAACGAGCAGGTTCTTGGTTATCGATAGTTTTATTCGTATCGTCGAGAAAATTTTCTTCTTCTACGTCTCTTCGACGTGAAATTCTTGTTGTTTTTGTTCGACAAAACACAGAAGAGAAGCTTTTTAAATGCGACGGTGTACAAAACAAGGGACAAGAAAGAAGAACAAAAAATAACAAAAAATAATATACATATATAAAAAAAAAAAATAGAAAAAATAAAAGAAATTCGGGAAATTTACTGCAACTTACGGATTTCAAGAAGGCACCCCTACTGTTCTTGTAGACCGAACTCGGTTGAGACTTGCTTCCATGCTTATGCAGCATGTTTAATCCTCGGTCGACGCTCATTCATAAAAATCGTACGGTCTTTGTAGACCGCCTGAGGATTTCCCTCTCCGTATCTTCGATTCACTTCCTCGAAAGTGTCACACAGTTCGCACAGCTGTGAGTGAAAATTGACATGTATACGCGTACGCGTGCACCCGTGTTTTCTTTTGACCTAAATTTTCGTCGATCGATAAAAAGAAACGCGTCAATCGATTAAACATTATTTTTGACATTCGTCGATCCTTCTTAACCGTTGCACGTTAAATAAAAAAAAAAAGAAAAAAAAACAGAGAGAGAGAGAGAGAGAGAGAGAGAGAGAGAGAGAGAGAGAGAGAGAAGGAAACAGGAAAAGGAACGAACGAAAAAGAAAAAAACAAAAGGGAAAAGAAAAAAATATATATATATATATATATATATATATATATATTAAAACACAATTTCGAATTTGAATATTTTGTGAGAAAACGTCAAAGATTTCTCTCAACGTTTTCTTCTTATCATCTTCTTCGTATTATCAATCTTAAATATAATTGATAAGAAAGCTCCTTATCTATCGCGAGTTCCGGTTTAACTAGTTAACTATATATTATCACAAACGCTCGATAGTAAGTAAGTGAGATGATACTCTTCTTTTTCTTCGATCTAAGTATCGCGAAGATATCGGATTTGTTTTATTGCCGGCGAAGGAACGCAAGAAGTGTTGACCAACAGATCGAGCAAGGTCGATGATATCGTGTCTGGCTTACAACAATACCGTGAACGTAACAGCTGTTAAAATATTCCCGCCAATTCGTCGAGACGCGCATGCTTCAAACGCGTGAACAATGCTCGTTTGAAAAAAAAAAAAAAAAAAAAAGAAGAAGAAGATACTGAATAATTAATTGCATCGAAACAATGTGGCCTAATCTTTAAGCATTAATAATAATAATAATAATAATAATAATAATAATAATAATAATAATAATAATAATAATAATAATAACAACGACATAAAGACGATCACGACGATCATTAAATAATGAAAACTTTATATAAATATTAATTGGAAATGAAATATTTTTGTAGAAAGAATTATAAATAACGAACGATTTCATTTCGACGAATCAAAATACTTCTCATACCGATTTATCAAGAAATTTCTTATTAGCAATATCTTCTCTGATAATAAACTTCACAGAAAAGATTTCGGTATCTGTCTTGAAACATTATTTACAATGCTGATAGGAAGGAGGGCACGGCAATACGAATATTTCATCTCGAATTCGTTGAAAAATCAATCGACGTGTTGCGATTCGATCAATGAAAATGGAAAAAATGTAAGAAGAATAAGAAAAAGAAAAAGAAGGAGAGAAGAAAAAAGAATACAAAATAAAAAAAAAAAAAGGGGGATAGAAACATTCATTTCCTTCCGGAAATCACGTATCGAGTCTCCGTAAACGGACTCCATGCATGTTCGTCGCACGTGCATCGAGTTACTGCATGCTCGCTTGGACGATCAACGCGATTGTTATTTACATGCTCGTTTGACGTATAACACAATTCACATACACACGTCCATCGGGTTTTGATTCCATATTGGCGCGTGTTTGAGAAAAATGAAAGAAAAAAAGAAAATAAAAAAATAAAGAAAAAGAAAGAAAGAAAGAAAATGAAGTAGAAAAAAAAAAGAGACAACAACAAAAAAAAAATACGGCGAAGGATCGAAGAAATTTATTAGCGTGAAAATTAACGCGAAGAACAATTCTCATCGACGAACTCTTTCTCCCTTTTTCTTCCTCCTCCTCTGCTTCTTTCCAATTCTT
>NC_057696.1:3654852-3684852 GCF_014466175.1 Vespula pensylvanica
ATTAAAAAAAGTATATATATATATATATATAAATTTTTGTTATTGAATTTCTTTTTTTTTTTTTTTTTTTTTTTTTTTAATATTAGTATTCAAAAAAATCTATTTTCCACTCTAATTATACACACACGTATATATACATATATATAAATACTTAAGATCGCAAAAAGGTTGCCTCAATCGAATCGAATATTTCGCATAGCGTTTGGTTCGTCGAACCCCATAAGACTCTCATAAGAGCAGGAGGTTCCTCTATTAGGATGCCTGGCATAACTTCTTTGAAGTTTCTATAAATGGATACTAACTTCCCTTCTCTTTATGTTTCGTACTTGTCTCGGAACGACTTTCGTTGATTAAAAAAAATAAAAAAAAAAAAAAAATAAAAAAAAAATATAAAAATAAAAAAATAAAATAAAAAAAGATATAAAAGAAAAGGAAAACAGAAATAAATGCACGTGTATGCGTGACGTATAGAGTTATACATAAGTATTTATCTATAATTTTTTTTTTTTTTTTTTTTCACAGAGAGAAATAGAATTCTAACGATCATTATATATTTTTTATTGGAAAATAAAATCGAGTCATGAGTCCATTGAAATTAACTGCAAACGGAATATCTTCTTAGCTGCTTATCGAAAGCTCTCAAGAGTTTAAATTAACCATTGCACGTCATTGCAAACTTGAAAGTATACCGACTACTTTTAATAACTGTATGATAATTCGTTGTACCTATTTATAAATCGAGATGCATCGGTGAAGTCAATCCGGCCTTTCGATTGCATCAAAAGACAATTGCAACGAAAATAGCGAAGGGAAAAGAAAAATAAAAAGAAGAGAAAAGTAAAAAAGAAAAAGAAGATAAAAACGTTACTATAAAAGTCTTGCTTCAATTTAGGATGCTTTCAATAGTAAATAAATAAATAAATAAATATATATATATATATATACACACACGTATCTTGTAAAAAATAGTTTCATTTAACACGACCAACAATGACTTTCACAACTGCTATAATAAATAATTTATATCAACGATTACTCGATACATATATCGATTCTTTGGTATCCATTAACGCACTTTACAGTCAGTTTTATTATCTTGTAAACTGCGAACCTATGCTAAATAGTCCCGATTCATTCTGTTTCGTTGCAGACGAAAGAACGATAAAATTGTACTTGCGCATGCATAATATTGCGAGAGAGGATGTACACGTGAAAGGACTGTTGAAAGGATTCCTCAAGAAAATACGATCGATCGGTTCAATGATCGTGTATGTACGTTTAAGATTATCGAGAGTATATACATGACAAATCAATTAAAGTACTAACGTGGATTTTAATATATCTTGAGTGTTAATAAAATAATTGATGATATGTAAGTGTATATGTATATGTGTTTGAGTGTTTGTGTGTGTTTATGCATATACATATGATGGTAAGAAATGATTATCTTATCTCAGATTGGATGATGTCATGTGTGAGTATAATAGATACAATATGATCGATTAAAATGATCGAGTATATATATATGTGTGTATCATCTAAATCTCTTAGTTAATTTTACGAGAAACGAGTTATACTGTGTATCCTTTTTTGGGTAAGAATCGTTTCTAGCCTTACATATTATACATACGTCATATATATGTATATACGTATACACATATACATGGACTTGAGTAAACAAGAAAAGTCACATGCTTGTTACTCTTTCACACGAGCTCGGAGACGTTTGAAATATGATTCATGCATTCTTATCGAGTCACGAATGCATGCATGTGCTTCTCCTCCTCTCTACGAAACGTGATAAAAAGACATAACTTTGTTTGGCAAAAGGATTATTCCGATTTCTTTTTTCTTTATTTCTTCTTTTTTTTTTTTTTTTTTTCTTCAATTTTTTCTTTTCCGTGATAAGTTCTCACCATTTTTTTCTTTTTATTGCAATAGTATAACATGTATCACCTTTATAATAATTATAATAATTATTATTATTACTGTTATCAATGAACGATCATTACTATCAATGTATAGTATTAATTATTGTTTCGTTGAAATTTAATGAAAAAACATTTAATGAAACAAATAAATTAACGTTCAATCTGTCTATGAAATAAGAGATATTTTATTTGAGAACTATTTGCATAGATGAGATCAGTAATTGTTGTTAATCGCAATAACCAGTTAGATTATAAATTTTCAAACTAACAGATAAGAGGAAGTATGACGATTCCGATGAATCATGCGTCTCTTCTCCGAAGATATGTAATTTTCTTCTTCGCTACAACTCCGTTAACAAGTTGCACGCTCGCGTGCATTCCTCTGAGGATTGGAGGAATGAATGAATCATCGAGCCGATAAGACACGCGATTGGTTGGGAGCAATCGTTTATTATATACCGTACACGTATATTTGGCATTTTTTTTTTTCATAAAAGTAAAAAAAAAAAAAAAAGGAAAGAAAGAAAGAAAGAAACAAAAAAAAAAAATAGAAAAATAATGAAAATCAACTGGACGAAATGTTCGATAAAATAAATTACTCGATTGCTATTATTCCTTGAAAAGTATCTCGGTGTAATTGCTATCAAAATCTTCTTTTTCTTATTTAACTCGTTTAATTAAAAAATGAGAGAGAGAGAGAGAGAGAGAGAGAAAGAGAGAAAGAAGACAAGAATCGTTTGCAACCTTGAATCTTTTACTTCTTCTTTTCAATCGTCTGCTACTCTCTCGTACACGCGCGTACTCGTGGTAGTGTACGACAAAACGCGAATGAATGAGCGAACAAATGAATGAACACGTAGTGAATCATTTGCGGAGGAAGTTCAAGGTTACGTTGTATGCAGAGACACGTGAGTCTCTCTATAGTATTATGCGTTATCAAGAAGCCGCTAAAATCATGTCACTTCCTTTTTTTTTCTTGCTATGTAAGTTGGGTAGTATACCCAAGGAAGCTTGAAATAACCGCATGATTAAGTTAACAAACAAATTTATATATACACACACACACACACATATATATATATGTATGTATATGTATATAAAACCACAAACATACCACAAGATTATTTTTAAATTATTAAATTAGATTAAACAAGAAAAGATATATATATATATATATATATATATATATATTTTTAATACATAACTATGGTGAAGATGACTAAGAGGAAAGTCAAAAATATATATATAGCGTATGTGTGTGTGTAAGTGTCTATACGATATACATTATTGACTCCAATACATGTCCGAAATTGGTTAAATAAATTCGAGAAACGTTTGAGCGTGCGAGACATGGCGGAGGCGAGAAAAAGGAAAGTCGGGCTCTTTCGTGACTGGAATTCCTTCGTGATTCCTTTGTGACTCATCCCGTTCACCCACCAAAGGGGCCAAACCCTGCTAACAACACGTATTATGAGAACGTCTTTTTACTCTTCTTCTTCTTCTTTTTTTTTTTATTTTTTTTTACTCTCTCTCTATCTTTTTCTCTCTCTCTTATGCCACTTCGTGACCCTTTGAAATTCTTTGAGAAAAGAATTATAAGATTGTTGTTGTTATTATTAATATTCGTAATAAGAGTATCAAACGAAAAAGAGAGAGAGAGAGAAAGAGAGAGAGAGAATGCAAAGTTGTTTAAAAAAACTACAAACAATTTAGATTTAAAACGTTCAGTCTTTGATGTAGACTTTATTTTCTTATAGGGAGTGAACTCACAAGTAGTTCCTAAGTGATTTTTAAAAATCCATTTCAGTTTTCTACGAAATCTTTTAAGTTATATATATATATATATATATATTTTTTTTTTCTTTTTTTTTTAAACCGGAAGATTCCACGCATTGATTCAATGTCCGTAGAATATAAAAGATAATAAATATAAAAAAAAAAAAGAAGAAAAAGAGTAGGAAAATATCTTTATCGATATCTTTAAAATTATTAGAGAAAAACGAATTTTGAATTATATTGGATAATTATTCATTGTAAATTAATCAACGAACGAGGCAAAAAAAATTATATATATATATATATATACTTACACGTATGATAATATTGAAAACAATAAACGTATACGAATATGTAAAAGGAGAGATAAAGAAAAAAAAGTAGAAAGGACAGTTTTGAGTTTTGTTAAAGAGAATGAAATGATCGAAACATTTTTGGAAAAGAAGAAGACACAGGACGGAGGATGATTTTACCCTAAAAAAAATCTTTCTACCTGCGTTGTAGCCTTTCTTTATCTTTATCTCTCTCTCTCTCTCTCTCTCTCTCTCTCTCTTTCTCTTTCTCCGTTAGGTTCGAGCATGATTCAAATGGAAATTCGAGTCTACTCGTTCTCGGAGAATTCACATACGAAAAAACAGAAGTTCGAGCTCGTTTAAAAATGATTTGCGATCGTTCGTGTCTCATCTTATTATAATATGAAAAGATATTGTGAGCTACGTTCGTTGGGCATCTAAAAAAATATTAAAGCAAAAAAGAAAAGAAAGAAAACAAAAAAAAAAGGAAGAAATAAAAAAAAAAAGAAACGAGCTTTCAATTAAAATCGTTATATCGAATGAAACGATGAAATGTTTCTTGTGTATGAAAAAAAAGAAAAAAAAAAAAAAAGAAAAAAAAAAAATTATTATATCATTATCGTTAGATCTCGTCTTTCATTTTCTTTATCGTTGATATCGTTTCGCAAAGGTTTGAAAAATTCGACGCGATCAATAAAATAATATTTATAGTTATGATCGAGAAATGTATAGATGTAATAGACGTGATTGAAGATGTAAAAAAAACTTTGGACGGTGGGTATTAATTAAAACGTTACCATGTATAGAAATATTATTTTCATGAATAATATTCAATGAAACCTAATTATAAGATATAACAATAAAATTTCTCTTGGAAAATTAATCGAGCTAATATTACAGATAATTGTTTTCTTCAAAATTTAATTGATTAGAAAGGGACGCATTTATTTTCTTTTTTCTCTCTCTTTCTCTCTCTCCTTCTCTCCATTTCGTTATATAAGAGAGATCTTAATTACGTTTGATCATGCAAAAGAAAGATTAGAAAAATATAAAAAGGTATAAAAAGATACGAAAGAAAATTATTCCGTAGGTGTAACTAATCAAGAATGGCGCCACTTGAGGAGCCTATCTCAAGCTGCGGTTCTCGAGAGTAGCCGATAAAAGTATTTGCGGAAGAAACGCAAAAGGATTTGACGAGAAAGAGGAAAAAAGGAAAAGAGAAAAAGCAAAAAAAAAAAAGAGAAAGAGAGAGAGGAAAGTGTGTGGTGAGAAGAAACGAGATCTGTAAACTACGATGTAAATGACCGCCGTCACGCTCGATTACGTCACTTATCCTGATACCTATATATATTATTATATCTATACATATGTACATACCTAACTACATATATTATATATATATGTGTGTGTGTGTGTAATATATATATATATATATATATATATACATCTGTGTACGTACACATGCGAATGCACTTTTGCAAGGAAACGAATGGTGAATGCGTAATACGATACTCGGGGTAAAATTGCTAACGTCATTTGTCGACGACGATGTTAAGAAATTCCAACTAAACGGAAATACGATTTCCGTTGGATTAGAAATAAAAAAAAAAAAAAAAAAGAAAGAAAGAAAAAAAACAAAAGGAAAAAAAAAAATAATCGATCATATCGACCATATATAAGCACGTTCAAAAGGTGAAATCGATTAATGTTAATTTTTTTCTATAAGATCTTTACATATGTATGTATGTATGTGTCTGTCAGTTTCTTTTAACACGTTTCTTCTTCTTCCTTTCCCCCCTCTTTTTTCTTCAAATTTAAATTTTCTTGTATAGGATACAAGCAAAAAAAGAAAACAAGAAAGCTTCAAAATCTAAATTACGTAAGATGATATTCATTTTTATCGATCATTTTCTTGATTAATCGTTTAATTAATCGTTGATAATTAAACGGAAGGAAGAAAAACTGATCGATAGTTTAATCCTAAAGGAGTCTTAAAAGTAACCTAATCGTTTTAATGCTACTCAGGCATGCGGAAACGCAATGGCGCCGGAAATGGACGATTCAGTACTTTGTTACTCTCTAACGTTTTAATTCGATTTATATGTATGTGTGTGTGTGTGTGTGTGTGGTTATATAAATAATCACATTATCGTATCGTACGTGTTTCTATCTCTTAAATAACTTTAATCATTATTATTATTTTTCTTTTCTTTTAAACGATTCTCACGTTAAACACAAACTCGACTCGTTCGTATACATATAAGTTTTTCCGCTTGTCGTCGATCGCAAAATTATTCCCACGGCGTTTGCTTTTCTTCGTCTTTATTTATTTTTCATTTTTTCCTTTCTTTTCTCTTCTCTTTTTTTATTTTTTTTTTTATTTTTCGTTCACTTTCATTTTCATTTTTACAAGGTAAAAGCCGGTTAAGAAACGACCGACCATCGTAGTACGGTATTATGTATACGAAGTGGCAGCTACTTCTTCTTCTTCTTCTTCTTCTTCTTTTTTTTTTTTTCTTCGTTTTCGTCTTCTTCTTCTTCTCTTCTTCTTCGTCTTCATCTTTAACTTCTCTCGTAAGAAGCAAATACTGGACTGGCCGGTAGTAGTTTCGAGCATCCACTAATACTTTTACGAGTATTTGCGTTGTGTTTTCGAGACGCACCAAGTGCGAAAGTACTTTGAGCTTAGAATGGCTTTTCTTTTTCTTCGTCTTTCTCTCTCTCTGTCTTTTTTTTTTTTCTTCACCATTGGTCTTCCTCAAGGCATCTTCTCTTTTTTTTTTCCTCTTTCTATGGAAAAGGGAAAGGAAGAGGGAGAGAAGATCGACGTAAAAAAAATAATTACAAAATTTTGCTTACGTAGTTTTGACCGAACGACGGGATTAAAGGATATGACTCTTATTTTGTTTTTTTTCTCTCTATTTTTTCTTTCGTGCTCTTGGTTTAAAAAAAGTCTTTGAACTTCCTTCGAAAAAGAGAAGAAGAAGAAGCAAAAAAATAGAAATAAGAAAGATGCGCTAATTTATAAATATATACATCCGTTATAGTTCGTGTATTAGCGGCCGAGTCGAGTGTGTTGTTTACGTTGAAAGATATCGTAAAAAGATCATGAAAAGTGAAGGAGAAGATGAAGAAGAGATCAGATTCTTTTTTTTTTTTCTTTTTTTGCAAATTCTTTTCTCCTCCTCTTTCTCTCTGTCTCTCTTTTTTATTTTTCTTAAATAACAAATTACGTTATTTTCAGACGTAATTACCATGGAAGAGAACAAATTTGTTTAAAGCTTATTTTGAGAGACGTGTACACAACTAAGATATACGTATGTCCATCGACAAAATATGGTTGATGGGATCGTGTAGAAGAATTAAAAAAAAAAAAAAAAGAAAAAGAAAAAGAAAAAATACAAAAGAAGAGAAAGGAAAAAAAAAAAGTAAAAGACGAAAGAAAAAAAGGCAGAGTAAGCTAAAAAGAGTGCTTTTGCTTTTAGTATAGAATACTCAATGACTGCATATATCTACATATTAAATCGTCATAAAATATTATCCGACCGAAGTCGAACAGATACTAAATAGTTAAATAAATTGTTTCGTTGTTGTTCTTTCTTTCTTTTTTTTTTCTCTCTTCGTTCCTCTTTTTCCTTTTTTACGATATATCCCTGCTGCGATAAAAAAGATAATATATACTATTTGTGCAAAAGAAAAAAAAAAGAAAAGAGAAGAGAAAAAGGAAGAGAGAGAGAGAGAGAGAGAGAGAAAAAAAGAATATGTTAGAGTCAAACGCAATTCAAACGCAACTAGATAAAACTTTTAGACATTAATAGATTAATATCTATAATGGAGGAACAACAACATAATCGCGATAATCGGCAGGCCACGGTCAAAAGTTAAAACAAGAGACACGGTCCACTCGTAATCGTTGTTAATAATTGCTATTATAAAAGAGCAAGGACAAAAAAATGACGTTTAATTATCGCTTTTTATACCTAGAAATATCGCGCGGTTCTTTCTGTCGGCATATTTCCAGCCGCGGTCGTACAGCTTAAAACACACGTTACGCCTTGGTGATGAGAATTTATAGAGGAAATCGCTAATTGAACTGCTCGTAAATCGTTACGAAATGTGACATATTCGTCCATCCGGTCGTATATACACCACTTTATTATATTATACACCGGCATAGAAAAAGAAAAGAGAGGGAAGAAGAAGAGGAGGGAGAAGAAAAAACAACCAAAAGGAATCAAAGAAAGATAATAGAAACAAAATAAAAAATAATAAAACGAAAAAAAAAAAAAAAAAAAAGAAACGTCTTCGAAGGAAATCTTAGGGAGAGAAAACGAAAAAAAAAAAAAAAAAGAAAAAAAAAGAAAGAGAATAAAACCGGGCAACTTTATTTGTCTCCCAATTGAGAGATATTTCATAAAGATATGCCGATTGTTTCGGACGATAGTCCCGAGTCAAAAAAAAAAAAAAAAGAAAAAAAGGAACAGAAAAAAGAAAAAAGAAACAAGAATCTCGTTAACGCTTTATAGTAATTAAAAAAGATTTTCTTATTGTTCCTTGCGATTAATGATAGGTACTTTATAAGATTAAGAAGATGATAATATAATTCGTGTGTCTGTGTGTGTGTGTGTGTGTATGTTATATAAAAAATTTACAAAAAAGAAAGATGCTTATCCTGAATGAGGTCGAAGGTCAATTACTTATACCACGTGTCTTCCTTTGCATCTCTCTCTCTCTCTCTCTTTCTCACTCTCTCTCTTTTTTTTTTAAATCTCGTATATACAAAAAATCAACAGACAAAAAGAATTAAGAAAAAATAAGAAAAAAGGGAAAAAAGATAAAAAAAGAAAAATACACCGAGATAAATAAGAGAAAAACGTGCAATACTAATTATCGACTTAACGAGAATTCGCTGGAAGGAGAATCGTCTACAAACTAAGTCTATTAAAACATGATCGATTTTCTTACTCGACAAGGTCATCCACGAGCTTCTTCGTTATCTCCTTTTCTCTCTCTCTCTCTCTGTTGCCATTAATTATAATTACACTTCTTCCTTGCGATCGTCGAATTCCATCAAGGGAAAAAAATAAAAAGAAAAAGAAGAAGAAGAAAAAAGGAACGAAAAAAATGTGAAACAGCGCGAGCTCTATTAATATTTATGTTAGAATTGATTATGATTACGTAGAACTCGCAATTAATAAGAATTATCGATTTTAGTCGATCGGAAAATTCTCGTACGAAACGTTTGACAAATGGACGTTAAAAAAGAAATAGAAAAAATGAAGAAAATTCATCTTCTTTTTCCTTTCTTTTTTTTTTTTTTGACAACGAGCGTATCTGTATAAAAATTAGCAAAAAAAAAAAAAAAAAAAGAAAAATATAAAAATTGATCAAGCCGAAGAGGTAGTCGAATAAATTCCGATTTAAATATCCGTCGTTCGTACGGTTGATCTATTGCTTGGAACAAAAATAAATGCATATGTATTTATGTCATATGTATGGATGAAACAAGGGTGGGAGAAAGAGAGAGAGAGAGAGAGAGACAGAGAGAAAGAAATATTAGAAAATTCTCTCTTGGAACCGATTTCAAAGTGAACTGAATCGGATGCATTCCAGCCTAGGCCGTTACCTAGATAAAAGCCGGTAACCTATAAAACTGTATCGAGACTAGTGCCAACTTTCTATTGGCTTCCTAGAACTTAAACAGAAGAATATCGAAGGATAAATTATAATAGAACATTTATATAAGATAATCGAAATAGTTACATGATATTTAGCATTGTAATAATAATCAATTTTTATTTCTATTTATCTTAGACATTAAATTTATAAATCGTTATTCACGTTCTAAGTAAGGAAAAATCTTTATACTCGTATTACGATACTTTAATATATATGTATATATATATATATATATATATATATATATATTTGTGTGTGTATGTATAAATATATATATAGATATATAATGTGGAATGAAAGTTATGCTAGCTGTACAAATCTAATAGTCACAACTGAAAGAGATCGTGCGTATCGCTTCTATGTCAACGGAAATCTGATTCGATGGAACTTAATATATCGAAATTAGATGCCAACGGGGTGTCTAACGTCGAAAGATTTCATGACTTATGGTATCGTATTAACACGTACTTACTTAGATACGAATATGTTTTGTCGTGATTAATCCAAACGACTGCGAACGTCTTTTCTATTAATAAAATTGTTGATTTAGGAACAGTTTAATTCTGAATCGATGAAGCAAGATCGATTGTCGGCACGAACACGATAAGACTATGAGAAATCTTTTTTTTTTTTTCATTCCTGTCAAGTAATCTGTTAATTCTGTTCTTATTTATCAATTAATAATTTTATTAATAAAACAGTATTATTCCTTTCTTTTTTTTCTTTCGATCATCATTAGTCACGAAATTAAAAAAGAATTTATCGTGCTTATATATATATATATATATATATATATATATATGTATATGTATATATGGTTCAATTTTTGTTTTGTTTTTTAAACGCAAAAGTCGACTCAGGATAATTAAAGGTATTACGTATGATGCAGGAGAAAAAAAGAGTAAGTACTTACTTACTTTCGTTCTCGTTCATAAGTACTAGCAAAGCAAGTTGGTCTCCTCGGCGTCGGACCGGTAATTACTATCATAACTATGTCTCTCGGCCGTCTCAGTCGTGGAAGCATTATAACCACAGATTAAATGCATCCGGTCTAACGTTTTAACGCGTTGCTTTCGTGAAAGTTCGTCACCTATGTCAAAACTTGTTCTTTTTTTTTTTTTCTTACAATTTTTTCTAAGCTCGATCTAATAAAAAATTCCTATCAATATTTATCTTTCCTATTTCATAAAAAAGTTTCCTTGGTTCGACAATTTTTTTCTGCTTAAAATAGATCAATAAAATAGAATCGTCCTATACATCCTTCTCTAATTTCTAATTATTCGTAGCGTGTCAATTTTATTCGTCGCTACGAATCGGTAATTTATCTTTTTTCTTTTTTTCATATGTAAATGAACAAAATATAGAGAAAGAGAAAAAGAGTGAGACTAACAGGGAGAAAGAAAGAGAAACAGAGACAGACAGAAAGAAAGAAAGGGAGGGAGCGAGAGAGAGAGAGAGAGAGAGAGAGAGAGAGAGAGAGAGAGAGAGAGAGACACAGAGAGAAAGGGAGAGAGTGAGAGAGAACGTATGTTACGGAGTGTAGAAACGCTGAGAAGAGAGACGCCCACGGAGAGCGGATGCTGGGTCGACAGGGTCACCTCTCCAACAAAATGAATCTTTTATGCTTCGCGCAGACTCGCCTTTACGACGCTCTTCTGACTCCTCGAGAATGTTCCGATTCATTCTTTCGAATGTTCTTTTTTAAGAAAGTGTGGCTCCTCGAATATCGCTTCGTGGATTAACCTGATAATCTTCGTCATCGATTAACCATCATCTACGATGATCTTTAAGAAAAATTACATTTTTATTATCATCACATTTTTTATTATTATTATTATTTAAACAAGAAAATAATAGATCCATAATCATACATAACCGTACAGAATGGTTTTGTTAAGATCATTTATTTTTTATGGCAATCTTAACGAAATATTATTTTGTAACATGTAAATATGTAAATGTCAAGGCCTCTCGTTTTCTCGAAACTTTTCAGTTCGATGTTCCTTTTCCTTTATTTTTATTTTCTTTCTTTTTTTTTTTTTTTTGTTTGTTTGTTTGTTTTTTATCGTCACGTCGTAAAGTTACAAGCCCCTGTAATTTCTGGCAGTCTCTTTCATTCAACGATTCATTCTTCTTCGTTCTTTATTCTTTCCTTTCTTTTTTCTCTTCTTCATTTTATTCCAATCAGATTTCCGAACGGAATATTATCGTTGTTATATATTTTCTCGTTAGACATTCCCTTAATTCTTCTTTCTTTTTTCTTATTCGTAAAGATCTTTGTCGAACAGGTCTTTGAAAGAAGCTACGCGTCCATCCACTAACTCTTACAAAGAGCCACACCACATTGATATTAATGCCACTCTATAACCAGCACGGAGCGTCCGTTTAATGATAGTGATCGTGGCACGAGCCACCCTATTATTCATTTCATTATCCAATTCAATGGCGGAGTGCTCTTCTCCCCCCTCCCCCACCTCCATCGTTCCAATCTCTCCCCATTTAGTTCATTTTTAATCTAATCAAACTGTTTATCACGGAAATCGAAAATGGATTTTTTATAAGCTATTTTTCTCTCTTTTTTTTAATGTTTTTTTTTTTTCATTAATCTATACACACACATATATTATATTATAACACATATGTGTGTGTGTGTGTGTGTGTGTGTGTGTGTGTAAATATGTGAGTACGCACACACGCATATACATATGTGTTCACAAATGATTACACGTTTTATATTCACAATACTAAAGATGTCAACAGCTGTGAAGAATCATGGCGAAGTGCCAAAAAAAGAGAAAAAGAAAAAGAAAGAAGACAGAGAGAGAGAGAGAGAGAGAGAGAGAGAAAGAGAGAAAGGGGAGAAAAAGAATATACAAGATATATATGCATGTATATGTATTATTTTTCTACTCTTTCATCTCGAACATGAGAACGGTCACGTTCAGGGTCATTCGAAAGATATTTGTCTCTTGTGACCACCGCAATTAAGTCAAACGAACAAACAAACATACGAACAAAAAGAAAACAAAATTAGACAAAAATAATTAAACGTCTTGAGAATATATCGATTCACTTTTTTATTAATAAATTAATCGATCGATTGTTCTTGTTCTTTTCTCGATAAGAATTATAGGAATGCAATTTTTTTTATACGGCAAATCGTTGATTCGATGCAATACATCTCGTATCTCGGTAAACATCGATATAAAGTAAATATAGGAATAGAACTGGCTCTAATCCAATATCCCTTAATACCAGGGAAATGTTTAGTTAAGTTGTTGCGTAAACTAGAATGATTTATTTCGACTCCAAAATTGCATTCGCATCCCATTTTCATTAAGAATAAAATATGAAATTTATTATTACAAGATGAACGTTTAGATATTCGAGTGTTAAATTATGTAAAAACATTGAACTAATCATTTCTAAACGTTTCACTTATGAGTTATGACATTTTGGAAGTTTTATTACTGTTTTAAATCTGTCGAGAGATATAAATTCATTCGTTATTATGGAATAATATTTTCTTAAGCAGTTATTAAAGGATATAATTGCGATTAAGGAGAGTTATCGGTGTAACGGTTCATTTAAAGAGCAAATAACAAAACGCAATGGAACATAATATGTTTTGGAAGTTTTTCAAGTAGAGAAATAGAGAGAGAGAGAGAGAGAGAAATCCTCGTTCGATAGATGTAAGGAAAACGAAAAAAAAAAAAAAGGAAAATCACATAAAAAAGCAAAGAAAAATCAAAAAAAAAAGAAACAGTTTAGGAAAAGTATCTGAAATAAAAAAAAAACAAAAAAAAAAAAGAAAAGAAAAAAAAGAAAAATCGTTTATGGAAGTGTTACACGTATTTGTAAACGGATACATATATATTATATATACATATGTACCTATGTAACTACGTTTCGTAAGTAAGTAAAGAAAATTACTATACTCAGACGTCGTAATAATGAAAATGGCGACGGTGGTAGGACCGTTAGAACGATTCTCAGGGATTTCTAAGCGGTAAGAGCTTGAACATATATAGCTGAGAGAGAAAGAGAGAGAAAGAAAGAAAGAAAGAAAGAAAGAAAGAAAGAAAGAGTGAGAGAGAGAGAGAGAGAGTTGAAAGAGTTATGTGGCTTATCGCTAAATCGGGAATGTGCCATAAACGTTGTCGTCCGTGGACGATGTCCATGTGCGGATAATCTTATATCCAAGAGTCAATGCTTTTTACAACGATTTATCTTCTAGCGGTATAGTCGTAAAGGAAGACTATAGTATCCACATATACATATATTTCTTTTTTTTATTTTCTTTCACAGGTTGTGGCATTAGAGAAAGATGAAGAACTTCGATTAGTGAATCCGACTAATGCATTTTTATTATTTATTTCTCTCTCTCTCTCTCTCTCTCTCTCTCTCTCTGTCTCTTCTCTTTTTATTTATTTATCTTCATCTTTCTTTTTTTTTCTCTAATCTTTTTTATTACACGTCGCATTTTTATTATTACTTTTTTCTTTTTTTTTTCGATGCGAGGGAAATGGCGGACAAGGGGATTTTCCAATCAAACGTTCTCTTTCGGTTAAATTAAATTCGGAATTGGCGAAGTTTAAAATGTCATGTGAAACGTTTCTCGCATGAATAAATAAATATTTTAATTATTATTCGAAACACGCGTTTAGTTTTTTCTTACCTTCGTATGAAAACCCGAAAAGAAGGTACGTCGTGGCGCTGAATACGACGACATGTTGATCTTGTTGACGACCATGGTCATGGCAATTCAAGAATGAATTCTCCCCTCTCTCTCTCTCTCTCTTTTCTTTTCTTTTTTCTTTCTTTCTTTCTATCCTCTTCGCAGAGATTCCTTTCTCTCAGATCCACAGGAAAAATAGTCGGGACGAAATCGTTGGTGAAATTTAATCGATCCCACTTTCAAAACGTAGTCCTTCTGGTTAAGTACCTTCTCCTTCGACACCCTCACCGTTCTTTTTCTCTTTCTTTTTTTTTAATATTCAAACTTGCAGTTATCACGCACGTTCCCTTATCACGTTGCACTGGCAACGTTTAAAAATAAACATACGAACCTGAACGTTAATCATACTAACATGTAACAATACGAATTTAAAGTTCGTTTAGGTGTATATAATATACGTATATATACATATATACATATATATATATATATATATATATCAATAAGAAATGATAGATTTTCGTCACGGTCCGATATTTGTAAACGTAAAAAAAATCATTGAACAATTATCGAAGGGATCAAAGTTGAAAACGATAAACGATAAATCCGTACATGCCGATGAATAACAATATTCGATTGATTTAGCGCGATTATCATACGTTGCCATTTATAAGTCCTGCCACTACTTTGTTTTTATTTATTTCTCTTTTTTTTTCTTTTCCTTTTATTCTATCCAACGAATCAATCATAGAACTGTCGAATAATATAAAGATGTCGAAAATACGATGACAACAACAAGAATACCGAACATGCCGACGGACACGCTCCAACTGAGCTAGCACGTACCTTACCTTGCCATTTATAGGCCCCCACCACTTCTCTAAAGAACCAATAGAAACACCGCGCCTCTCAGCGGCGCGCTATACGAAACACAACGCCGAAGGAAAGCTCGTTCGATGTAAGTAAGTTATTCCTCGGTCTTTTAGATTGAACGTGACCTTCGAACCCGATGGGACGTGTGTTCGGTTAGTTAAGAATAAGAGAAGGGATAGAACGACGATCATTGGAAGATTCTTAAGCGTCGCGACGCGAGAACTCCATGTGGTAGGGTTAGAAGAGGCTGGAACAGGCAATCTTTGATGCGACTTCTCGACGAATCGTGGTACTTTTCGCAGAACGAACGGATTCTGTTCATCTAAGTAACTAAGTAAGTAAGTAAAGTACAAAGCAATCTCTTATCGTTCATATCGTTACAACGATCGGATTAAATGTCCATCCATTTCTTTCAAACGTAAGACAAGCATTTACGTCGTATAATATAGATATATATATATATATATTTTTTTTTTTCAGGGACTTACCATCGATTAATGATCGTTGATCTAACGATTAAGTATCATTACGATTTCTTTTTATCTCTTTTTTTTTCTTTTTTTTTTTTTTCTATCGGTAAGAAATTGTTCTAAGGAGTAACGGAAGTATCAATGGATAACCATTTAATGATTTCATTCGTACAAGCTATTACACGTTGATTTAGAATGACAAAAAAATTTACTTTTAATCGTTCTTCCCAAATTTATTATTTTCTTGATCGTTTGACCTCTTGTAAATGCATATTCTCTCTATACTATATTATCGCGTTAACGTGTTGATACGTAATAATCATTACATTTTTATTTTTTTGTTATTGAAAGTGATCAAACCATCCTCACCCTTCCCTACCCGCACATCCTCCACTTCCCTCAATCTCTATAATTATTTTCTCAGTCTTCTAATCATTGTGCAACATTAAACAATGATATTTACCGTCGATCAATCTATCCGAGTCGATTATTCACGATTCAGTAGTATATTACGTAAATCTTACGTGGATTTTCCGAATGATTTGAAAAGAAAAATAATCTAACAATGATTTACGATTACTCCCGATTATTTTTGACGTAACAAAGAAGAAGGGTATGTATGGGTTCACGGGGAACTCCCAATTTCTTAGTAAAACTCTTGAAGATGTTAAGGACCAGCCGAGGGTTTGCTTTAACAGCTGTTTCGATAATCCACGGAACGCAGAAAGAAAGACAGAGAGAGAGAGAGAGAGAAAGAGAGAAACATACGTTAAAAGGGGTCAAAGATATGCTTACGTAGAATCCTACGTCGATGTTCTGATTCCTGCGAACTTATGTGAAATTGGAGCGGAAAACAATTTTGTTGATGTTAGCAACACGTGAGTGACTCTTTACGTGTGACGTGTGAACGCGTATGATGAGGAAATAAAAAAAAAAAAAAAAAAGAAAAGAAAGAAAGAAACTGACGTACGGGCCAATAAACGTTAAAGTAACGTGCGTTCATTGAACGAGCTCGAAGGAAAGAGAAAAGAAAAAGAATGAAACTAATGACTCGAACGAAGGTGTCA
Source organism: Vespula pensylvanica (assembly GCF_014466175.1). Lineage (NCBI taxonomy): Eukaryota > Metazoa > Arthropoda > Insecta > Hymenoptera > Vespidae > Vespula > Vespula pensylvanica. Next base: position 3,671,620 of record NC_057696.1, read on the forward strand.
TCGTCCTTACTATTTTTTTCTTTTTTTTTTTTTTTTTTAATATTCGTTTATACAAAGTGATCAACGTTTTTTCTTTTTCAATTTAAATCGATTTATTTGTCTCTATAAAACGAAAAAATAAAATGAGGAAGTAAAAATAGAGAAAAGCGACGTGACTAATTTTTCTATGAAAGAGAGAGAGAGAGAGATAAAGTAGCGAAAGTAAAAAATCAGCTTCTTCGAAGAGAACAAAACTAAGAAGAAAATGACTCTTAGATTTTTCAAGCGTAGTCATTCGCAATTTTTCTATGAGATATAAATATTGGAAATAAAAAGAGAAGCAAAAAAAAAAAAAAAAAAAAGAAGAATAAATAATTCGTAGTATAACGAAAATAAACGATGAAGCAGACGAATTTTTTTTTTTTTTTTTTTTCTAGGAAACTGAATTAGAAAATTCGGTCTTTCGCTCTTACTTTGTTCCATTCTTTTGGGACGAAGAAAAAAAGAAAAGAAAAGAAAAAAAAAAGAAAACAATAAAAAAATAAAATAAACAAAGAAACAATTTCCAAACCATTCGGTAGGATATTACAAAGAAACAAGACTTAACGCACGTGAACGAATACTTTGCATTTGAAAGAAAAAAGAAACTAGCGATTATTAAAAACGTATTATTTTTCTTTTGCAATTTATTTTTCTCTCCCATTATCTGCATTTCTTCTCTCTTTTCTGTGGTAGTATCCTATTCGAGATACGAACTTTGACACTGTAAATCAAGGAAGAAAATAGGAGTGGCGATGGGAATCGGACGTCCATGAGCGTCGCGACGCAATTAATTTCGACGAAGCGCGATGATGGAGCCTTCTCCGTTACTATTTGTGACTTTCTCGAGGAAGAAAACGATGCCTTAGAAAAGACAGAATCGGTGGAGAGGACACAGTGACAGAGATAGAGACAGAAAGAGAGAGAGAGAGAGAGAGAGAGAGAGAGAGAGAGAGAAAAGAGAGAAAAAAAAGGAAAAAGGATTCTTCCAGCTCGAACGCTCTGCTCTTTGGCGACGCACAGTCGCGTGTATATTTATCCAAACCGCCAAACTCTGCACACGAGCTTTTTGCGACAACTACGAACTCGCGATCATTCCTTCTATTTACTTTCTATACTTCCTTCCTTGCTTTAAAACTATTACCGATGACGAAGAGTCGTCGAATCGAAAGTGTATTTAAAAAAAAGAAAAAGAAAGGAAAAAAAAAAAGAATGTATTCGTGTTTTTACGAACACATCTTTTTATATTTTTCTCTTTTTTATATTAATTTTGTAACGTGTCCTTTCTTTCTTCCTACGGTTTTTCTTTTTTTTTTTTTTTTTTTTTTTTTTTTTTTTTTTTTTTTTTGATAATTTTTTAGATAATTAAAATGAAAAAAAAGGGGCAAGAAAGAACGGATCAATTTTAATTTTCACGATCCATGTCTGTTTTTTAATCACAATTTTTCATTATTATTAGTATCGTTGTTGGAGAATATCCGTATCGTTCATACTTCTTGCGAATTTTTAGAATACGGATCGTATTTAATAGACAGTTAAATTTATAACTTCGCTTAGAGTAAACCAGTTGGATCAAGGACTCGCGTGGCTTTTTGATTGGTCAGTTGAGTTGACAATCGACACGAGGAGGATTATTATAAAAATGATGGAATGCAATGGTATTGGCGGAAACGTGATAATTTCATTTTACGATTGATTTATTCAAATTGGACATCGACGAAATTTCTTCATAGATATCGCGTTTGGACGGAATCAATTAAATACTGTTGATTTAATGCATCTTAATAATGTATTCGATGCATTTTATATGAGAGTCTTCTTTTCGATTATTTGACGCAGGTATAATGATAACATTTGTAGATAATTGCATTTGCAAAACTAATGGTATCGTATTATATCCCATATTATTTTTATAATAATAATAATAATAATTATTATTTCATATTACTTTAAAAACTCGCGAAATAATTTACATTAATTAAAAAAAAAAAAAAAAAAATTATATCCTATATACGCGCACTGTATTCAAGGAAGGAAATAAATTGCGTAAAAAAAAATCAAAAATCAAAAATAGAAATAGTAAAAACAAATAAGAAAAAAACGAATTACAAAATAAAAAAATAAGAGAGAATTGACTCGATGAGACATAAGAAAAGAAAACATCGGTAGCGAAACGTACGATTAAATTGCTCGACGAAGGTGAAAAAAAGAGAGAGAGAGAAAGAGAGAGAACGAGAGAGAAAGAGAGTAAGAGAGTGAGAGGATGGAGACACGAAGATCGTTAATGGCACATAATTCACGCGATGAATGCGAATTACTCCCCGTGGCTGTAATTTTCTGCCTTCTTTTTCTTATTCTTACATCTCACGAGCCATCTGTTTACTTATGTAATGCTTGTGCAATAATTACCGATCTTTAAGCAATTTACTGCCTCCGGCGCTACCGAACGATCTTGCAAAGAAACAAAAAGGATTTAACATTCTGGAACTCATTCTCCTTTAACATATATATACATATATATAGACAAGTAAATACATATATTGTTCTTTAATTTATTAAATATCACCATCGGAATATATGTGTGTTTGAAACTATGTTTTTTTTTTTTTTTTTTTTTTTTTTTTCATTACTTTAATATGACCTCTACAAGGAAAAAATTTCAATCCAATTAGAACGAATCATCATGCTGTAATAAGTTAATTAACATAGAGTAGAAAACAATATCGTTAAATTCGAAAGAATTTTCGTAGAATTGATTAATTTAGTTAATAGAATTTTCGTAGGAAATGTCATACGAGATATAATTTCTATCCTAATAGCAAAACTTTTAATTGGAAATATCAATTGGATAATCTCTATGCATTCGTATCTTGATCTGATCGATATTTTATCTAAAAATATCTACAAATTATTACATTTATATACAATATATAAAATAAAAGAAAAACAAAAAAAGATGATAAATGCGATGTAAATCTAATTTAAAAAAAAAAAAAAAAAAAAAAAAAAAAAAAGAAGAAGAAGAAAAAAAGAAATATGAAATATCGTATAAATCATTACAAAATTACGGATCTAAAAAATACACACACATACACATATGTATACAATAGTTTCCCCTTTCCCCTCGAGTTCGGACAATAAAATGTAATGTCATACAAATCGAAAGGTTAAAAATATAAATCAAAATGGTCGATTGGCGCGATAATTTAATATATATGCACGGTAGAAGTCTGAAATGGTTAATGGTTTAATTGTTTGGGTCAATCCAAACGATAAAAGATTAGTCACTATCAAGTTTCTGATTGAAAAGGACTATACTTTAAGGAGTTTGCATTTTATTTATTAGCTTCTATTCTATATATATATATACACACATATATGTATGTATGTATGCATGTATGTATGTGCAAATCGAAACACATTCGTAGCTTATTCAATTCGATAAAAATGTCTACAGATTTTTAACCTTGGAATAATCATGAGTATTCATTTTCGATGATATTTTAAACGTGCCACCCACTCGCAATTCTAAGAGTCATAAATTTCATTCTCACATTATTATTGTTTTTGCGATCTTATCGATGATGATATCGAGCTAATCGACGAATGTGCACTTACTGCCATGTGTAAAAACGAATCTACACGTCTTTCTGTCCTCCATATATATGTTTCCTTTTTTTTTTTTTTACACGGGCACAGACATACATTTCCTTCGTTCTAAGCTAATAATAAACGTTTTCTTCGTAATATTCTTCCTCCACCTCCTCTTCTGCCGCGTAATAATAATCTTCAATAACCTCCTTTTCCTCTGAGAAATAAATGGCGATCACTTTTTTTACCTCATCTTCGTTCTCAGTGGCATAATAGGGATTGATTCCAGCAAATCCTAAGAAAACTTCTTCGTTTATCTTTCGGATAACAACTATGAAGACCTCTGTCGTTACTTTCGGTACCTTTTATTTAATAATTTTATAAATAAATAAATAAATATATATATATATATATGATTGTGATGATATATATATGAACAAAGAAGAACGTGATCGTATCTAACTTTTCTTTTAAACTCTTCAATATTGTCAGCAATCTTTCGTATCAAGAGAGGATCGTCGTACAAAAAGGCACCAAAATATACAATGGCTTCTGAATAACTTTCAACGCTATTTTTCAAATCTTCAAGCTTTTTGGCATGATATTTAAAGGCACAAAAAGGGGCTGGTGGTTTTGCTACTTCGTAAGGATGATTCTCGGCCATGTATTCTGGGAATAGTGTTAGGAAAACGTGTACTTTACTTCTTGCCTAACAATCGAACGTAATTGTTGTTTTTTTTTTTTTTTCAAAAATATAATAATACATCGTATAAAACGAAGAACGTAAGAATGTTAGAAATAAATATGAATACATTAGAAGGTGCCCAAATAGGTGGATCGATTCTACTTGTATCTTCTTCGTCTTCTGGATCAGCCTCGTATTCGTAAAAATGTCTTTCCATATATGTACCACTTATCGAATCTCTTGGCATTTTGAACAAATCACCAACAATGGTTTTTCTATATGATTGAGTCTCTAACAAATCGTGAAAAAAATTTTCAACGTCGTTTATAGCTCTTACAGGACAATTTTCAGGTGGTACATCGTCAGAGCATACGTAAGGATAAGGAATAGGCCATTCTGTTGGCGGTGGTCTAGCTTTCAATCTAATAGCCATACATTTGCCATCGGTCAAGCCTAAAAAAAATAATCGAACGATCGATTATGAATAATAATATTCGAGTTACGCAACAATTGTTCTTTTTTTAAATCTGATATTCTTTCTTTTTCTTCTTCTTTACGCAACACCTGTTATAAGTTCGTCGTTAATTACGACGTTACTCTCGACGAACATTTTCTTTATACTATCCTCGTCAAGTTGAATCCTTAATTCCTCTTGAACATCGTATAATTGTCGGAGTAGATCACGTACCAATTCCGTATAAGGTAGACATTGCATTTTGATCTTTGGATTCCCTTGACTATCCTTAAATACCCATGGATACATAACAACGATCATCAATTCGCTAAGTTCCAACGTCATTTGTTTCATAAACCTTTCGTATTCTTCCTTCTCCTTAGTCTCTTTCTCTTCTCTCTCCTTATCCTCGATCAATTTCCTTTGTTAAATATTTTATCACTTATATATCGTTTTAAATATCGTTAAAGCGAGGAAATGAGACAGGATCGATTTATTTAATCCTAAGAAGAACTCTTTTCTTTTTTGTTCGTACGAAGAGGAAATAAAAAAGAAAAAAAGGAAAAAAAATGGCTACTTCAAAATCAAGATATGAATTGAAAAATATATTATACAAAAAAAAAATATATATATATATATAATATATAATATACTATAAAAAAGGGTACTTTAAAATAAAACTTTCCATTTATCTCGCACGTCTTAAACAATATTACAATAGAATAGAAGTTACTATAAAAAAAGAAAAAAAAAGAAAAAAAAAAAAACAGTAATGACATATTCTCGTTCCACCTTACGGCTTCCTCCTTTTGCCATCGTGCATCTTCTTTGGGACCACGTTGACTAGGAGAAATTTCCCAAGAAGGCGATATATCCTCCTGAACCCTTCGGAATTCGGTCAACAATTTTTTTTGCAATACCGGTGCGTCAGCACCGAATATCAGGTTAACCATTTTACCATTTTGAAGAAACATCCATACTGGTTCGCTCAAACCACGAAATCTTTGAAGGTCTTCGATCTCGTCGTTCTTAGCAATCGCATAGTTTATCGCTTCGCCTGCAATCTCCATTTTGATTTTTCGTAGGATACCGATCATAGCTACGCAAGGTCCACTCCAATCGGAATAAACGTCAACTACTATAAGACCTGGCCGTTCTAACAATTCTTGCCAATCTTCTTCGTTGTTAACCTCGCTCTGTAGCGCGACGGTTACTTTCTTGACTTTCGCCATTAAACGTTAACCTCTACTGTTAGTATTATTTTATTTCTTTTTTCTTTTCTTATTTTTTTATTTCTTTATTCGTTTATTTATGTTTCTTTTTATACGTAGATCCTCCTCGAGAAGAAGTCTCTCTTTCACCGCGTCTCTTCAATCTCGCAGAAGTCGAGGAAAGATCCTTTTTTCTTTATTTATATTTTTTCATTTTTCAATTGTTACTGCATAGAAATCTTACGTCTAACCTTTCACGTCGACTTCCTGTTCTTTTCTTTTTTTATTTATTTATTTATTTTTTTTCGTCGACGATAATAACCCTTCTTTCTCTCCTCTTCGTTTTCTTCGATTATAACGTTTTCGATCGTTTCAATAGAAACATTTTCTCTTCGATCGTCTCGTTCGTTTATTTATAAATCAACGTTATATTCTCAATTGATTTCTTATCGTACATGTATTCATGCACATACATACATACATACATACATACATACATACATACATACATACATACATACACATATTTCATATCAAGTCCATCCTTCTCGAATCTAATCGATTCGAGATCGGTTAACGCAAACATTCTGTAGCAAGCGAATGCAAATAACGTCGCAAGAGGCTTAATGACAAGAGATAAGAAGTCGCCCATCGTCTTTGAAACGTGCTTATGTTAGTTGCATCCTGCCGGTAAAGAGAGAAACGTTAAGTTAAGAGGAACAAGAAGAAGATGAAGAAGAAAAAGAAGAAGAGGAATAAGAAGCAAAAGAAGGAAGAGAAGGAAGACAGAGAGGAAGAAGAGAAGAGAAGGAGGACGAGGAGAAGGATGAGGAGAAGAGATCGAGGGCAAAGATAAGCTCGTTTGGATCTTTGCTACATCCCTTACATCCTGAGTACAACTTTTGACCGTACTTAATTCGTCTCGGACTTGTGATAATTAGTCAGCCGAGAGATGATAGCTTCAACGTCGAATTTGATAGACGAGAAAAGCGAGAAGAAACGTTGGGCCTGCCTTATGTTTCACACGGTTGCTCTCACCGATTTTTCTATCTCATACATATGTATTTCTATGCGTGTATGTATGTGTGTGAGATAGAGAAAGAAAGAGAAAGAGAAAGAGAGAGAGAGAGAAAGAGAGAGAAAGAGAAAGAGAAAGAAAGATAATAGTAATTAATCACGACTCGTTACACAAGTCGCTTATGAATGATTTATAAGTCGACCTTTTAAGAATAACAGAACGATCTCGCGAAAAAGAGTTCGTCACCTATATCTCTTATACACCCACAAAGATTAAACTTTGTCGATGCATCGAATTGCATCGATTTTGTTCGTTCATTCGTTTATTTATGTAGTTATTTATTTATTTATTTATTTATTCTGTCTTTTTTCTCTTTTTCTTCCACTCATTCCACCGATCGCGATCGCGATTTCAAAATTGATTAATAGAAATAATAGATATTTCCATACTGAATGGAATTGTTTTTTTCTCTCCTTCTGTTTTTATTTCTTCTTTTTTTTCTGTTTTTTTTTTCTTCTTCTTCTTTTTTTTTTTCTTTTTTTTATAGTTCATCTCGCATGTGCGTTAGATCGATCGTAAAACATCACTTTCAAATGTTTTCTGTGGATCGCTGTTACATCACACGAGTTATGTATGTATGTACGTATGAATATATATGTTTGGATATGTGTGTGTACGTGAGTATGCACGTATTTATTTATGTATGTATGAAAGTATGTATGTATGAATATACCTACTGGCTCGTAATTAACGCACGGAAATAGACGCAAGGACGGTGCTAATTTAGTCATTTCAATCACTTTCGATATCCGTCTTGATTAATGATCACGATGATCTTTCAAACTGTTTTTTACGTCTCGATTATTACGAGCTTGGAATTACTTTCTATCCTCGTTGTCTCTTTTTTTCTCTGTAAAATATATATACATACATATACATACATACATACACACACACGCGCGCGCACGTACGCACGCACGCATTTATTTATTAATAAAATTTATGTTTTTGGTATTCATTTAGAGGGAAAATAACATTTATTTAAGATTTACGATCAATCATTATAATTTTTTCCTCCTTCCTTTTTTTTTTTTTATTCTTTCTTTCTTCCCTCTTTTCTCCTCTTCGAGATGTAAGTACGTGCCTAAGTAATTTTGTAATGTTGCAATCCTTCTCAAATTTCGCATATAGTATACTATAATATCGATGTGACGAAAGCAAACCAGAAGTAAATGTTTTGCAATAGATTGCAATTTTATTGGCAACTCGCTTGCACGGCACTAAACTACGCTCATGGAAAAATCTTGCAGATACATTTCTTTTTCGTGTTTTTGAAAAAAGAAGAAAAAAAAAAAAGAAAAAGATTCTTCTTCTCTTCCTTTTTTATCCTTTGTTTCTTTTTCTTCTTTCTTTCGAACAACCTTCGTGCATTCATATTTAATTTCCGTAACGTCTTATCGATTTTCTTTGACCCAGTTAAAAAGATATACGTTCTGTTTCTCTCTCTCTCTCTCTCTCTCTCTCTCGCTTCTTTCAGAAATTTCCACAACACAATTTTCTTCTCTCGTCTAGGATGTTCTGTCAATCAACGATTAGATTGACGCTGGAGCCAGCACGCTCCGGTAATGGACTTTACGATCTCCATTGACGCCATTCAAGATTGTATGGGTTACTTCAATGGTCTAGTCTAGACTTTTTTTTTTTCTTTCTCTCTTTTCCTTTCTTTTCTTTTTTCGGTTTAACCTGGATACAAGAAAGACTACTATAAAGAAAAAGATAAGAGAACAGATATATATATATGTGTGTGTGTGTGTGTGTGTGTATGTATGTATTTACGTATGTATAAATAGATAGATAAATAGATAGGTAGATATAGATAGTACCACAGAAACACTTAGAATTTACGAGAAAAAATGCAGGGGATTAGCAAACGACAGAACTATAAAGACAAATAGTAGAGAAACGAGCCCAACGAGAACTAATGGTTTATATTTGCATTGGTCATTAAGACGAATTGTAAAAGTTTTGTCGGAAAGGGCGAGGAGAATATAAACCGAACGATATGGCCAATAATTTTTCAGATAGTTTTTAGGTCGAAAGTCATTCACTTTTGTTTCTTCTATTCTTTCCTTTTCTTTTTCTTTTCGACGAAAAGCTTTTCCTTCTTTAGATGTTTTTATAAAAACATACTTATTATATTTCTTCGATGGAATACCTGGAAATCTTTTTATTATCATCATTGATGTATAATTTATTCAAAAAAAAAAAAAAAAAAAAAGAGGAGAAGGTACGTAATTCTCTTGCAAATTGCAATGAGACTCGTATGCCCGCTAAACGATGCAACTTCAAATCGTCGATGTCTCTATTCTAGCACAGTAATAAAACTATGAATTACGTTCCCGACAATGGCGTCGTTAAATCGATCGTTCGATATCATTTCAGTTGTTCTGACCTTCGAGTAAACGCCTTCGCGAATCGGTAGAAGACGTGATCGTAAAACGATATGATTCATTAAACGACTAGTTTTGTTACGATAATCGAATCGTTTGTTCATTATTCTGCGACAACTACGAAGAAGTATTTTTTTTTCCTCTTTTTTTTTTCTTTTTTCTTTTTTCTTTTTTCTTTTTTCTATGCATCTAAACGACGAGCAAGGATTCTCTTCGCTATTTTTTTCCTTTGTTCTTCTCTCTTTCTTCCTTTTTCTTTTTCTTTTATTTTCTTCTCTCTTTTTTTCTTTCTTTTCACTTATTTACTTTACCTTCAAACACGATCGTATCTTTATATTACGAACGTGCCTTTAGAATTTACTATATATCTATACGACAGTCTTATTATTATCAAAGACTGTATCACGCGGGCAATGTTTGCAAAGAGGGCCATGTTGGCAACGAAAACGATTCTTAAGTGGAACAAGCTCGATTCTGAGAACACCGAAAGTAGTACTGCCAAAACACCTGTAAGGATTCTTGCTATGTAACACTAGAAATTTATTAAAAACTATTCGAACTATTCCGATATATCGAATGAGATTATTTATTAAAGGCGAACGAAATGTTAAGGACGTACGATTTCATTTGAATCGCGAGTTGATTTTTATTATTTGCAAATTGTTTCTTAACGCATCGGGTTCAAAGATGAATAAGTAAACAAATAAATAAACAAATGAATAGTTATTGACATATAATTCTTTTTTTTTTCTTCTCTCTCTCTCTCTCTCTCTCTCTCTCTCTCTTTGCAAAAAATAAGATAAGCTAATAAATCAACGATAGAAGAAGATTCTGTTATTTAATCCGATAAATTTATTTCATTGCGGAGTTTTCATTGAGCCGGCAGACTCGAATAATAATTGTACCGTTTGTTATTCGAGTCAGAAGTCAAAAAGCGCAAAGTCGCGAAGTCGTCGCAAAATCTCACGGAAAGGCGTTCCAGTTTACTTTCTTTCACGATTACGAATCATCGCAGCAGTTACTTTCTGACTAACGATCGTGGGACTTTCCACGTTTCTCCGCTACTAGCCAGTGTAAGTACGTACGACAAATCGTGTCAGCCGTGCATCGCACGATAATCAAGAATATGAGTCACGCTCGAGCGTGTCTCGTGAAAAGAGGCTGAAAGGCGTGTCTGTTATGTGCGAAAAAGGGTGAAAATATTTTTAATACCAAGCACGAGATCTTGCAAGAAATAAAAAGTAAAGCAAAAAAAGAAAAAAGAAAAAAAAAACAAAAAAAGAAAGGAAGAAAGAAAGAAAACAAAAATAGAGGATGAACAAACAACGACAAGAAGAATAAAAAAAAAGATTTAACGATGTAAAATAAGATACAAGCGACGTTATCATTTTTCTCGACGAGAAGACACTTTTTGTATGCCCTTCGAAAAAATCGCAGATGAGAGTCCGATAGAGAAAAGAAAGAAGGAAAGAAAGAAAGAAAAAGAGAGAATGCAAGAAAGAGAAAAAAAACTTGACAAAGATTTAAAAAAACAAAAAGATGAAGAATAAGAAGAAGAAGAAAGAAAGAAAGAAGAGCAAAATAAGTACGGACGAAATAATTTCTCTTTTCTTAATAAAAAAAAAAAAAAAAACAGAGCAAAGAAACACCCTCGTTAAATCCGAAACAATTTTTCTCTTTTCTTTTCTTTCTTTTTTTCTTTTTGTTTCTCACGCAGCATCCGTTTTCTCAGTATACACAACAATAATTAACCTGAATCGACTCCTTGAGACCCACGCTCAACTACTATGGGCGACGACGACGACGACGACGACGACGACGACATACTCGTTTCTTGCTCATTACAAAGGAGGAAGATAAGCTTGAAATATGCAGATCGTGCTTTTAATCGAGCCTGCAACGGATACTCGGCTCGGCTCGGCTCGGCTTGGCTTGGATAATTATTAATAAGCCCAGCGTACTCGCGCCTCGTCGCGTTTTGACGCCGTTTTCTAGGCCGACTCTAAGAATCAAAGCAACACCGCCGACGGATTCCAAGGAATTTCAAATGGACAAGAAGAAAGATGTACTACTTCCTCGACCTGATTTCCAACAAATTTTCATTTCCAACAAAATTTCATTTCCAATTAATTTCGTTTCTATTTTATCCACTATTTTATCCTTATCGATCTCCGTAAAAAATTGTCCGATCACTCGACATTATTAAAAAGAACCAAAAAAAAAAAAAAAAGAAAGAAAGAAAAGAAAAAATGTATAATACCTTTCGATAACAATTTCTTTCTTTCCTTTTCCCTTTTTTCTTTTTCTTTTTCTTTTTTTTTTTTTTTTTAATTACGAAATATATTTCTTAACAGCAAAAAATTATTCGATCACTTTTTTTACTCGATTTTTTTTATTCGATCACATTATTTCATCATTGGATATATATATATATTTCTCTTTTTCTTTTAATGAAATAATATCGAAACGCGATATAGGATTCACGGTGGAGAAATAAAGAAATAAAAAATAATAACAACGATCGAATTGAAGTGGAAACATTCGAATTTCCTCGGGCTCGAACTGTTGCATGTTCTTCAATATATTTCTCATCGATGGAGAGAAAAGAAAAAAGAAAAAAAAAAAAAAAAACGAAAAGAAAAGAAAAGATGAGAAAAGAAAAAGAGAAATATAAAAGAAGCTACAGAGTTAAAAAAAAAAAGAAATTCTTTAGGAAGAAGTTATGGCATATACATAATAGTCCTTCACACGAGCTTCTTTTTACTGCAACGTCCTGAACATGTACTCCCCGTAATTAACTGCTGCAATTTATCTGACCACGTAGAGGAAGAATAATGAGCAAGGGCCGAGAAACGAAACGTCGGTTCGTCGGTTGATTAATTCGTAAGTTAAATCATCGTGGGGGGTTTGAACGGAGTCTAGACAAAAGGATGATGTATACGGATCAGGTGTTCGAAGGAGACATACTTATACTAAAGGGGTGAAATGATAAACGAGTTTTTAACTCCTTACAAAGAAGATGCAAGGCTACGTTCGAATCAAATTAATAAATTAATCTAAGAGTACGAGATGTCATTGGAAATATATTTCATATTGTATTTTTGTTTGAAAAAAAAAATATATATATATATGTAACATAAATCGTAGATCCCCTATTCCAAATATCAATCGTGAAAAAGTTTCTTAAATAATTATATATATTTCTTCTTCTTATTATTATTACCATCATTATCATCATCATTATCATCATCATCATCATTATTATTATTATTATTATTGTTATTATTATTATGATTTATAAAAGATAAGTCACAAAGACGAAGACTTTAAAGATATTATTAACTATGATTATGCTAATATGATCGTTTATAAAATCTTATGTGACAAGATGAAAAAAAAGAAAGAAAGAAAGAAAGGAAAAAAAAAAAATAGAAAAAGAAAGAAAAGAAAAAAGGAAGGAGAAAGAACGAGATACTATCAGGAATGGTATGTATGTTTATATGTGCGTATGTACGTGCTGGAGGACTCGTATTTCCTCTTTGACCTCGTAACCGATTCACCGGTCAAGGATCAAAGACTGGCCATAATCGCGAATAATCGACGACTATGTTCTACGATGAAGATGCGAATGCCATTGTGCAATTAATTTCAGTCGGCTAAGATACAGACAGAGAGAGAGAGAAAGAGAGAGAGAGAGAGAGAGAGAGAGAGAGAGAGAGAGAGACAAAGAGAAAGAGAGAGAGAGAGAGAGGGAGTCTCGTAAGTAAGTCTCGTGTTCACGTTTGATATTATAATCACTTCCTGGA
>NC_057696.1:3689852-3701860 GCF_014466175.1 Vespula pensylvanica
TTCACGAAATTACGATATACATTTTGGATATTGTTATTACTATGCGAAAACTATGCGAGAGACGTTGGAAATATATTATTATTAATAGAGTAAAGTTTTAAATCTTTAATCAGAAACGTCGAAGAAGAACCACCCACGACGAGTCAAACTGATGATTACGACGAAGGTGGAATGACTGACACGAGAGGAGAGGCATCTCGTATTTCATTTTCTCTTTTAAATTTCTAGGACGGGTTACTAAAAGTAAACTCGTCTTGAAATGAGACTTCAACGGGACGTCGGCATCTTACTCGACGATGTTTACACTATCGATCGATAGCACTAGAAATATATGCGTATGCGTCTAGTTTCATTTACAGATTATATTTACAGATATTATAAAGAGTATAACAAAAAGATTTTTTTCTTTTCTTTTCTTTCTTTCTTTTCTTTCTTTTTTTTTTTTTATGAATCATTTACACGCTTTAGATATTTCCAAGTGCACGAATTATATATATCTATACATATATAAAAAATCATCTTCAAATTTTATTCGTATAGAATTAAATTGTGTAAATCGATTGGTTCAAGTTTCTAAATATAATAATAATAATAATAATAATAATAATGATGATGATGATGGTGATGATGATGATGATGAAGACGACGACGATGATGATGATGATAATAATGATAATAATTTAATAATAATAATCAAGAGTTAACGTCGTCATTAAATTCTAAAAATATAAACAACGACCAACTCTCTTGGCAACTTCTCGAATCATGTTTTATGTATTTACACGAGTTGCATAATCATTATTCTCTTGACAAGGTCACGATAGATTCGTTCAAATCGGCCATCGTACATTCCCTTCCGCATTACGCTTTGTGTTTCGCTCGTTACAAGTATCGGACAAAAGCAGTATTGAAAGCTGAATGATAAAAACGTGTATACGTATATACTATACTATACTATACACATATACATCGCACATCTTTTTCGCATCTTTTGTCTTCTTTGGGATACCACGTTGTAATTACATTGCTATCACAATCGCCATTTATTACAACAAAGATATTAGAATGACATATCGCGTCTTTGTTATTTTTCTATTCACAACAATCGCGCGTTCGAATGTGTTTAACAAATTGATTGGAATGAAAAACAAAAAAAAAAAAAAAAATAAATAAAATAAAGAAATGAAATAGAGAAAACAAAAAGAAAAAGAAAAAAAAAAAAACAAAACTTTGCAACGAGCGTAAAAAATAATTTGTTTACAAAACTCTTCATTATTACTATTGTTATCATCATCGTCGTCGTCGTAATCATCATATGTTTCTTTCAACAATCGATCTCGAAAGGATTTTTGTGAAAGAAAATAAAATAAAAGGAGAACAATAAATGAATAAATAATTAAATAAAAAAGCAAACGAAGTTTTGTCAATGCGATAATTCGATCGAACAAAAAAAAAAAAAAAAAAAAAAAGAAAAAAGATGGAGACGCATTCCCGTTCGTAAATCTTTTTAACTTCGTCTCTTTCACTATGCTGACTCGATTAATCAACATGATTCGCAGTCGATCGAGTTATAAACGCCGAGTTCGTGCCAGCTGCCTTTGTTCTTCCGAGCATTCCACTTGGATCCGCACGTGCGATTCTTCTAGCTCGACAAAAGTGCCTCTGGAATGTGGGTCAGAAGTAAAGTAACAACTTCTCTCTCTCTCTCTCTTTCTCTCTCTCTCTGTCTCTGTCTTTCTCCCTTTTTCAAACTCCATTAACGCGTTACAATCCAATTTAAGTGGGCAGAGGAATTTTCGAAGTCCAACAACGACCGATCGAGATATCTCAGTAATTTCTTTATCGATTTTACTGAACAACTACATCAGATTCGAAATTCGTTAAAATCATCGATCGACGGACCATCGATGATATTTACAATTACTCGAGTGATATATAAGGTAAGTATTAGAGATCATTTTGATGTCGCGTTAAACGTCTACTTGTTATATTACGTTATGCGATGTGATATGCTATCTGTATACGTGGCTCGTCCAACGTGATACGTTTTATTATTCTTTATTTCTTTTTTGTTATGAGACGAGAAACAGAGAGAGAGAGAGAGAGAGAGAGAGAGAGAGAGAGAGAGAGAGAGAGAGAGAGAGAGAGAGAGAGAGAGAGAGAGAGAGAGAGAGAGAGAGAGAGAGAGAGAAAGAGAGAGAGAGAAAGAAAGACAGAGAGAAAGCGTGTTTGTGCGTATGCAGATGATTCGTATCGTTAACAATAATACAAAGAAAAAATTTGAAGCGTCAACTATCATTGTTCTTTTATGAATCCTTTTTATTATTTTCTTACATTTTTGATCGTAAATATCGCGTATAAATAAATTTATACGCGTATAATAAAATTCGCGTATAAAAATTGATATTAAGAGAGGGAGAGAGATGTCTGATAAGAGAGAGAGAGAGAGAGAGAGATATAAGTTAATTGCAATTTCATGAGTAGCTCGATTAACAAGTAGGACAAAATGTCTGTGAGACACAACAACAAGTAGCTTATGATGGTGCCTAGACGATGACATTAACACGACGCATTACGTAATGTCGACAGAGAGAAAAAGTAATGGGATAAGGAGAAGTAGAAGAAGTAGAAGAAGAAGTAGAAGATATATATATATATATATATATATATATATATATATATATGTATATATATAAGGAACAGAGAGAAGCGGAGATCTAAACGCAGTTTCAAAACGATCGTATGTAGAGTCTCGACTGTCTATCTTCGTTGTCACGAATTAACGACTCTTTCTAGACGTTCCCGGAAGTCCTTGGATAGTTTATCGAAAGAATCGAGTTTACTGAAAGAGAGTAGGCTACACTTGAACGATATTTTAACTAACTATTCGAAGCGGTATATATATATATATGTGTATGTTTGTATGTGTGTACACACACACACATATATATATATGTATGTATGTATAGTGTGTTTTCTTGCCTATTTACGCAACGGCAAAGCAAGATTATGCTTGGCTGCTATGTATGATCGAATTTCTAGTCGAGTCGAATTACTAGTAAATAGTTAGATGCATTGTCGTCGAGTAATGCAATTAATTGTAAAAGGTAAACGAGAAAGTGCAGATTTTCACGTTTGAAAATTTTTATCACTGACGATCGATCGAAACAAACGCAATTTACTCAGAACTAATCGTTGATCCCAATAACAAATGCAATTTCACGTTGGAATCTAATCGCGATTAATCATTGTTCTCGATACAAATACAATTTCGCGTTCCAATCTAGACAGAACTTAATCATTGATCTCAATAATAAATGCAATTTCACATTGGAATTTAATCGTGATTAATCATTGTTCTCGTTATAAACGCAATTTCGCGTTTCAATGCAATCGCAATCAATCGTCGATCTCAATAATAAATGCAATTTCACGTTGCATGATCTGAAAACAAAAAAAAAAATTATAAATTTACATCGCTAGCCAATCGCAATTGTTCGAATTGTTTATTAGAAACTTTTCAATCGTGAAATTTCGTGTATTTTTTTCTTTCCTCTTTTCCCTCTCTTCCTCTCTTCCCTTCTTTTCTTCTATCGATAAACGAATCGTTTTAAAACAATTCGTTACCGTTTCATTTACTAAGATTTTCAATTAAAATATTCGTTCGCCCACGATACGAATATAACTGCAGAAACATAAATTTGGCCCTGAACCAAACGACAGAAGTTACAGACATTATCGTAGCTCGTTATGTAATTGCATTAAGATCGTGGGCGCTAAAAAGGCGTGCTTGATTTTCGATCGATCGACCTTTCGATCGGTGAATCCCTTTTCGAGTGTTAAATAAATTCGATGTAAAAGAAAGACAGAGAGAAAGAGAAAGAGAAAAAGAGAGAGAGAGAGAGAGAGAGAGAGAGAGAGAGAGAAAGAAAAGAAATAAAAAAAGAGAGAAGAAGAAGAAGAAGAAGAAGAAGAAGAAGAAGGGAGGTTAATGACTAAAACGCGAATGTTGCAAGGTCGTTGCGCTTCGAAATTAGACTTGCAAAACATTGGCATGTACCTAACTATCCAGTTTCGAACTCCGATTCCATGGAGTCTTCACGGTAGCCCAATGCTTTCTGTGTGCATTGTAAATTAGCAAGTTAAATTTTTCTTTTTTCTTTTTTCTTTCTTTTCTGTACTCTTTTTCTTTCTAAAATCGAAACTCCATCCTCTCCGTTGTAATCGTAGAAATACATTAGAAATCATTTTTGTTCGTGGAGATTTCTTTGCGAAGTATTTAACTAGAAAAAATATTTTAATTTTTATCGAGGAATATAACGACGAATGATAATTCATATTGTGTAATTTCGACGAGTCCGACGATGAAGAAATAAATTGAAAGAAAGAAAGAAAGAAAGAAAGAAAGAAAGAAAGAATGAATGGAAAAATATAAAGAATAAAATAAAATAAATGAAAATGAAGAGAGAGAGAGAGAGAGAGAGAGAGAGAGAGAGAGAGAGAGAGAGAGAGAGAGAGATCATTCTCAAAGTCGATGTCGAAACTGTCTCATATTACCGGTTGCTCGATCATGCACGTGTTATCGTTTGAAATGCCACTGGCTGGTCCAGTACGCCATTTTTTTTCCACTCGAGTATTAACTTCTAACTCTTATAAATCCCTTTAAGAACGTTCCTAACTGGGTAAACAACTTACTCGAGATTTTTCATTTTTCATTTCGAACGAAATATATCCCTTTTGGATTTTTATTTTTATAATACCTACCTATCTATCTACTTATCTATATATATATATATATATACACATATATCTTTAACGACGAAGATTACCATATAAAGTCAGTGGCATTAGTATTGCAGTTTGATCGCCACGAATGGCACTACGTTTCATTCCATTCCGTTTGAGGAAAATGGAGTTCGTTCGTATAAAAACGTACGTTTCTTTCTTTCCCCTCGTTTTTCCTCTTATCGCGATACCTTGTAACTTTTTTCTCTTTCTTTTTTTCTTCTTAGCCTTGAATTGTTTCATTCGTAGAAAAAAAAAAAAAAGAAGAAAAATAGAAATAAGGAGACACTATTGGACATACAAAAAAATGATTTCATAATTTCATATTAGAGATTGGAAGAAGATGGAGTCGTGTAAATCCATACGTACAGATCGAATTATAACAATTAAGATATATATATATATATATATAAAAGTACTAGATTCTTTTCTAGGTAACTAGAAACAAGCAAACCGATGTGTTCTATGTACCTCATTGATTATTTGAATTTTCGATCGATGTTTCCCTTCATAAAATTCACGATAAACATGACTGCTTCTAACCGAAGATAGCGGAAGTTGGAAGCTCGTAAGATCATGGTTTTAACGTTTCTGTTAGATTCAGTGTGTTCTATACGCGTGAGTGAGGAGAACGAGTTTTAAGAAGGTACTAGGTTAGAGTTAAGAAACGTGTCTAGATTGGTAGCTGACTACTAACCTCGTCGAATCAGAAATGTTTAGGAATTCGATATTTATCGCTTTTAACACGTTGCTAGACTCGCCTTGAGACGAAAAGAGATGAGAACGGAAGTTGTTGAAGTGTGTGTAGGCGCCATACAACGCTTTAGGCCATTCGATTAGATTGCCCCGTACTCGGAGAATATCATTTCAAATTAATAATAATAATTACCAACTATTTCTTTACGTCATTCGGTTATACAATTTCGATCGATAATTAATTTTAATCGTTTCCAACAAAATATCACTTTTCCTCTATTTTTTCTCTCCTTCTTTTTAACTAATAACCTAAAAGTATGTTATTGACGTTACGATTTCTTTCATTCTTTTTATATAATTTTTATTTTGAAATTGGCAAAGATTTTCTTTATACACACATACAAACATACACATATATGTTTGCATGTGCACGTGTGTATATATGTATTGTAACGCGTAAGCACATGTCAGTAGAAAACAGAAAAAGCTACTGGTGCGATCCTTTAAATAGATACACCGTCTTTCCTCGCC
The DNA here is from genome assembly GCF_014466175.1 of Vespula pensylvanica. Taxonomy (NCBI): domain Eukaryota; kingdom Metazoa; phylum Arthropoda; class Insecta; order Hymenoptera; family Vespidae; genus Vespula; species Vespula pensylvanica. Next base: position 3,695,865 of record NC_057696.1, read on the forward strand.
GTAGGACGTCGTCTATTTCAGGAGTGCTTCGACTCTCGAAATAAAAGCTCTGACTCATTCCCCTTTATTTGGTGTAGGTGGCCAGGAACAACACGATTCCTTCGTGTCACGAACCGGTCACGTCGTAACACTGCATTCTCTTTCAATTTCTTTCTCTCTTTCTCTCTCCCTCCCTTTCCCTCTTTCTCTCTCTCTCTCTCTCTTACTCTTTTCCTCGATTTTCTTTTACATATACAAAAAATATATATGTGTGTGTGTGTATAAAAAAAAAAAAAAAAAAAAAATTAAACGAGCGGAAAAAAATAGAGGTGTTCCCCTTTGTTCCTTTTTTCCTTATTTTCCTTTACTATTTTTAGATTTTTCTTTCTTTTTGTTTTTTTTTTCTTTACTTCTTTTTTTTTTTTTTTTTTTTTTTTTTTTAAGAGGGAACTCACAACTTCCTGTTAAACTCGACTTTAATCGAGTTCGATCGAATGATAAAGAAGACACGTTCAAACGAAATAAAAAATATCTAAGCGAGAAGAATTAATATAATAAACTTATAACGGGTGATACGCGATTTAATTTTCATCCATCGAATATTCCAAAACAGATAGAATATTGGAATACTTCTTTTTTCTTTCTGTTTTTTATATTTCGAAGACCCGAAATGGAAATCTTTGAGATATCAATACTTTCTTTTCTTTTTCTTTTTTCTTTTTTTTTTTCTTTTTTTTTTTTTTTTTTTTTAATATAAGAACCAGGTTACATTAAGTAAATCGATAAAATTACGCGTACTCGTCGAACCCACGGATAACTCGTTGGAAACGATTTTAACGGACACTTCAAGAAAGTGGAAACATTCGATACGATAAAGTCGAATTGCCTCACCCAGTATAAGTCCCTGTAACGATTGGAAGAGAGTTATAGTGAAGTAAAAGAAAAGTCGTTCCGCCAAGTTTACGGGCACCTGCAAGCCGTGCGTAAGGCCCGATTTGAATAATTGTTATCTAGCAGAACATGGCGCCACGTGGGCGCATCGACGATTTATTCTGCCACTCAAACGATCGCATATCAAATCGCACAAATACGACACTTGATCGACGTCACGATTGTCGATCACGATTTTTCTTCTACCCTTTGAAAATTCTTCTTCAATATTTTATTTCGATTAGATAGAAACTCTCGATACATATTTCGACTTTATAACGGATATACGTATACCTAATGATTTTTCTTCTTTTTCTTTTTTCTTTTTAAACAAATCATAAATCATAAATCTTGTAAGAAGGAGAAAGAGATCGTAAATCTTAATCTCTGAAAAGTAACAAATCAAACGAGTAATTATAAACGTTACGGTAGAATAAATAACCGCATACAGGTTTAGGTATGTACGATTTCGAGAAAAACTAGTCAATCGAAAGGTAAGGAATAGAAAAATTCTACGTAGAAATAGAACCGGGTAACACTATGGGCACGATTATGGGCATTAGAATTCAAGCAGAAAATCATTCTCCTAATCTGCATTTCAACGGTACGATCGATCGATGTTATACGTTATATGCACCATAGAGTAATATGTCTCTTTGTGAGCTCGTTAAAACCTTGTAATTATAATTTATAGCTACGAAGACATTATAGGATTTACCATTAAAAATATACTCTCTAACCAGTGCCATATTTGAAAATTTCCAAAATAATAATCTCAGAAGAGATTTTTAATCTCATAATATTATATATCGTTAATACGTTTATAATCATAAGACAATTTATAATCATGAGAACGATAAGAGAAAATATATATTTTTTAATCGATCGGATTTGCAACATTTTGTTAACAATTTTTTTTCTAACGAATATATAACCTACCTATACATACATACATACATACATACATACATACATACATACATACATACACACATATATATTTTTCTTTTTTTTATTTATAAGAGTGAAATTGAACGGTGGAAGATGGAATAATCGATAATATCGATTAATCGATTCGATCGAGAAAAGCAAACCGGTATTATCGATACTAAAGTCAGAGTGTCGATCATTGAATGAAATTTAAGTGGGTCGCGCATGAATGAAATCGTACAATGCTCTCCGATCGTATGTATAATACATATACATGTGTATGTATTGTGTATATATGTATATATATATATATATACATCTGTATAATATATAAATATATATAAATATATGTACGATTACTGTCACACTCGGTTCCAATAGACACGCGGCCCTTTACGCTTTCAGCCGCATAAAATCGCGTGGGCGAACTCGCGACCGGAAGCGATTTAAGTGATCGCGGCCAACCGGTTGCAAATCTATCCCTAAGATCTTTCAAATTTCCCCCTTTGTCTCTCTCCCCTCGCCATAAACCTCCCCTCCCTTTCTTCTTCCCTACCCCACGACTAAGACCACACCTTTTTTTACACCTTCCTTTTACATTATTTATTTTATCTACACTTTCAAGGTTTCTTTAAGATTATTTTCATGTAGTAAAATAGAATCAAATCAAATCAAATCAAATCAAATCAAATCAAATCGAATCAAAACAATTGAAGTAAAAACAACAAGTGAAATAAAAGTAAAAGAAGAAAAGAAATTAATTTGAAATTATTCCAACGTCCATGTTTTTCAATTATTATTATTATTATTATTATTATTATTATTATTATTATTATTATTATTATTATTATTATTATTATTATTATGAATTTCGAGAGAAAATTTTGTGCAATCACGAAGACTACTTAGATCGAAACATTTTTAATTGTTTACGAATTGTATTAAATTTTATTATTATTGATCGCGAATCTGTTGAAGGTTTGATGAGAAATTTTGCAAAAAAAAAAAAAAAAAAAAGAAAGAAAGGAAATATAAAGAGTAAGGATTTCTAAAGGTAACTTTTGTTTCATCGTACTGTTATAACTATACGATAGATAGATAGATAGATAGATAGATAAATAGATAGATAGATCTATAAATACATAATGTATGTAAGAAAAGTCATCTTTTAGCGCAGTCGAGTCGACTTTAGTCTCGTCTTACGGTAGTCGACAGAATCAGCGATAAGACTGAAGAGAAACAGCTTACTTGTTAATATTCTTCGACGTGGTATAAAAATTCTTCTTACCAAACAACCGAGTGCTGACAGTGCAACAAAGATAATCGAGAATGCAAATCGATTATAATATGGATATGTCGAAAGGAAGATTCCTAAAGATAATCTTTATTATACTATATTTAGATTTATTCTTTACGTGCGAGCATAGATGTGTTTATGTTTGCGTGTATATTTGTTTCTTCTCTTTCCCTTTTCTTAATTTTTTTTCTTTTTTTTTTCTTCTTCTTCTTCTTTTTTAAATTCGTCAGAGATCTTTTTATTGAAAAATTACGATTGTTTCGCAACATCGAACTTCTGCATTCCTACTTTCTATAATACGTTGGCATATCCGATAGATACGATCGAAACGTGGAACGTTTGGTATTTCCTGATTGTGAAACAGACCGGAGGAGGATTCACAAACGCATATCTCCTTTGATGTTAAACGATAGATATTAATTAACGATAATGTCTCATTAAATATCACGAAACGTTAGGAACAAAGCTTTACGCAATATGAATTTAAAAGAAGAATAAAAAAAAAAAAAGAAAGAAAGAAAGAAAAAGAAACAACAACAACAACAACAACAAGAGCTCTAAAGTTTTAACATAAAAATCAAATGTAATCTCGTAAGGTTAAATAACACGTTTCTACGATAATTACTTATCTGTTATTTCGTCATTAATAATCCTTGCCACGATATTAAGAAATATCTCGAACCATTAGTCAAAGAGCTATGATAGCGAAGAAGAAGAAGAAAAAGAAGAAGACGAAGAAAGGAAAAAATGAAAGGTTAAAAAAATAAAAAAAAAATAAAAATAAAAAAATAAAAAAAATCATTATTCGAGATTCTTCTTTGATATTATATCACGTCAGATTATATTACATTATATTATATTATATTATATTATATTATATTATATTATATTATATTATATTATATTATAAAAAAGAACTAGCCTAGTCGAGTAATTCGTGAGAAATGATCTATCCAGTAGGTGAGTCAACGTGAGTTACGAGTTACACCATAACGTCGTATCCTTATATCTTACCTTCCATGAATATACCTCTCTGTCTCTCCTTAATTGGAAAAACACTAGAGATCCCGAAGGCAAACCCTCTCTTCGCTACACTGGCAAATCCACCTTAACGGCGTTATTGTGAAATTATAAGATTTGCTTTGCACTCAAAGAAGCGCGCGAATTGTTCTTTGATAATGAGAGCGTTATTATATGTCATTATGTTAACTACTCGACAACTATTGGCCCGAGACATTAAAAGAGAACGGCGCTCGTAAACAACCAACCACCTAACGTTTTAACATAGATGATGATCGAAAGGCTAAGAGTACTCGTTTCATTTTCATTTTCATTTTTTTCTCTCTCTCTTTCTTCTTTTTTTTTTCTTTTTCTTTTTTTTGTTTTTTATTTTTTTTCCACGATCTTTACGAACGTCTCGCGTGAATAATTTCTTTTATTTCCCTTTTTCTCTCTTTTTCTTCTTTTTTCTTTTATTACTATATTTTTCTTCTTATCGATATCTAAAATTAAACGACATTGATGGCGTGATAAAACGCGTGACAACTTTACAACTTTAAATCATTAAATTCTTCCACACCGGACATTAATCTCAGAGAATGTTGGCCTTTCGGTTATTTCGTTAAGTAAAAAAAAGGTAGAAGAAAGAAATGTTGTAAAGAAAAATTAACTGATTCGTTAATTTGTTAGGCGAACCAACCGATGAGTTGGTATATATATATATATATAATATATATATATATATATGTATGTATGTTTATTGGGAACAACTGGTAAAACATAGTCGAGATTCCTTGGCAAGGTAAATGCATAAGAGTAATAAACGAGTAAGTCTAATGATAGAAAATTCCAATTCGCGTAATCAGTCGTCGACTAGCCGTCGAGCGAACGTTAGAGTAGTGATTGAATTAAGGAAATATGTGGAAAGCGATTACGTCGATATAGTATTGGCTACGATGCACCGTTGACAAAGCTTGAGTTCTTTATTGAATAAAAGAGAAGAAGAAAAAAATATTAAAATCGTTGCTATTATTAACTTGCTATAATATACTATCTACGCGATATTTCAATTCTATATATACATACACATTTCTTTTTTCTAAATCAAATCATACGTTCTATACACGAAAATAACTTTACAAATTAATTTCACGAATATCTCGAAAGAATCAAATCGTATCTATACTTTAATCGACTTCTAATACGTTTCGATCGTAGAAGACGTCTTTCAAAATTTACAAAAAAAAAAAAAATAAAAAAAAAAAAAATAGAGATAGAAAAAAGTTAAAAAAAAATTTGCTAACAAAATGGAGCTTCCTAAGAGTATGAAGAAAGCGGACGAGTGAAAAGAAAAAGAAAAAACAAGAAACAGAAAAAAAAAAGAATTTCAACGTTAGTCGGCCAAGGTTGAGAGTTACGCTCGTAAACGATTCTCTCTCTCTCTCTCTCTCTCTCTCTCTCTCTGCGTAAGTTGCGTAGGTGTCTGCAGATCGAGCTGAGCGATCACTTTTAACTCGAGAAATCGCCCTCGGCTTCTTCTCGTCGCCGATATCTCGCATAATTTACTCGTTTTCAGTGTCGCCCGAGTCTGAGTAGCAAGCACCATTTACTACTCGAGTAATCTTCGTCCGATCATAGCCAGAAGGTTTCCACTTCGACCTTGTTTTCTCTCTCAATTCTCAACAATGTATAATACTACTATTCACGTGGATTCTGGAATTGTAATTGCATCGTAAAATTGAGATCGCAATGCCCCAAGTGGTACATTATCTGCTGATGTTTATACGCTCGTTCTGAATGTTGATAGTAGATCGCGACGAGGAAAAAAGGGGAGAAGAAGCAAGAAAGAAAAAAAAAAAAA
>NC_057696.1:3701960-3716493 GCF_014466175.1 Vespula pensylvanica
TTTTTTTTTTTTTTTTTTTTTTTTTGGTTTAATATTGTTTTTCCTCTTAATCAGCTCCTATAGCTAGCTGCTATTCTATTAACGATCATTTAAATTTAAATTTAAATTTAAAAGAAACCACATGATTTGGCCGAGTAATGCCAAAGAACACAAACGGAGGGGTGTGTCGTTTTGTTTCGTCGAACGAAAAAGAAGCGCGAATGCGAAGGATAAAAATAGCTAAGGAGAGTGCAACGACCTCGTAACCAAAGCGGAGACAACGTCAAAATCCTTTTAAATCATCCAGGAAGGAGATCTTTTACGAAAATGTTTCCCAATGGGCAATTTCGTTCATTTTCTGGATGATCATAGACATACGATTCGATTAAACATCGACGAACGTAGGATGATATCTAGAATATTTACTATTTTCTTTAACTCTTTGTTATTTTTTTATTTTTTTTTTTTTTTATTTTCTTTTTTAATCTAAAAATAACGCGTCTAAGGAACGACAACACGTTACGTATTAAAATGAAATATTAAAATAGATATTCTCTCTGTGTCTTCGTTGTTACGATCAATTTTTTTCTTTTTCTTTTTTCCTTCTTCTTCTTCTTCTTTTTTTTTTAGTTATTTTTCTTCTCTTCCTCCTCCTCCTCCTCCTCCTCCTCCTCCTCTTCCACTTCTATACTTCCGTCAGAAAGAAAACAGAAAAAATATGACATAAAACTGGTTAATGATTGATTTAAATGATTTTTCCTCAGATTTTTCCACGTATATATCATGCATAATATTAAACGAGGTCGTATGAGATATTTCTTATTATACGGAAGGATGTATTATTTATTAATTTATATCTTTTCCTATAGCCGATTTTATAATCTTATCGATGAGGAGTAAATCAACAAACGCGATTGCAAAAACGATATTTTTCTATCTATTTGATATTTTTTGTTCTTTTTCTTTTTCTTTATTTATTTTTTTCCCAGACCGATCGTATTTCGAATAGATCATTATTATTAGGATTATTGAAAAATGATGTACGAATAATCGATCATTCATATAGGAACGACTTGTTAGATTCCAATATAAGATTATAAAATCGTGCCAATATTATATATCGTGCGTTTGTCAGTCTCGTCTTATTTATTCTGACGTTTCTGTGACACCAGAATTCACTTTATAGAAACGATATCACGAAACGACGATATCTTTGACTCGATCGTAATGTAATCGCAGATACGTTCTTACGATAAAAGGCCAAGTGAACTTTATCTCTCAACGAGATCACAAAGTCACAAGATGCAAATTCCAATGGTTGTCTAAGATAGTTGGATTTTTCTTTCTTTCTTTCTTTATTTCTTTCTTTTTTTCTTTCTTTTTTTCTAAACAATTTTTATCATTTCTTCATTTTTCTTTCTTTCTTTCTCTTTTTTTTTCTTCATTTTCTTTCACATGTAACTTGTTCCTCATGGTGTGTGTGTGTCTGTGTGTGTGTGTGTGTGTGTGGGTAAACTACGATCGCTGTTCGTATTCGAACAAATAAATAAATATTACTAATGTAATGGCGACCATAGACCACCGAGTGTATAAATAATTTATGCGTACTTTCGCTGCATTGCGAAGAACAATGAATTGTATTATAAACGCCTTGACCTAAACCGCCTCTCTCATGAGCCCTGATGTTGATCGGCACTATCCTCTCGTTTTAAAATAAATCGAAAATTATATCTACGATGATATATGTAAGTAACGTTATACCTTGCGTTATATCTCATTATCGATTATTCTAATACTACGAATTGTTCGTTTACATTTCTTCGTTAATGATATTCGTAGATAAAAATGTATCGATTAATCCGCATTTTTAATTACGAAAAAAAAAAGAAAAATACGTACAACAAAATTTAATTCTGTCGTATTTGTTAAAAAAAAAAAAAAAAAGAAAAAAAATGAAATAAAACAAACATTTTCATCCCTAATATCTGATCCAACGCGACAAGTTGAAATCTATTTTTAGCATTAATTACGTTAACAACAGACAAAGTAAAAAGAAAGAACGTATACATATACATACAAACAAAATTAAATTCGATCATACGAAGAATTACGAAACATTCTTTAATCTTTAATCTTTTACATGCGAGGATCGTAGCATGTTACAAAAAAAAAAAAAAAGAAAAAGAAAAAAGCAAAAAAAAAAAAAAATAGAAACAAAAAGAAAGGAAAAAATGGTACGACTGACAGGATGAATAGTAATTAGTCACGAAAACGTTAAACGTTAAAAATAGCTTCAATATGTTTCTATACGTGTATGCGTTTATTTCAATATCTACCTGTATCTATTAAAACGGTAGTGGTGGTAAATACATTGTATTGAATTTCAAAGGAAGGAAGGAACTTATCAGTGATCTTCCGACGTCCTCGAAAGGAGTCCCAGACGATCTCATTAATCACTGGGAGACGCGTCTCGCTTCGTTTAGTTTCGTTTCGTTTCGTTTTGTTTCATTTTGTTTTCTTTCATTTCGTTTCGTTTCGTTTCGTTTCGTTTCGTTTCGTTTCGTTTGGTTTGGTTTCGTTTCGAGATCGTAGGTTGGTAGACTGTAAAAATCCTTCGTCCTGATCTACGGAGGCCTATCGATGTCTCTCACGCCTAAAGCCGGCTTGTAAATCACAAGGTAATCTCGATCGAGATCGCGTTCTCTTATTTACCAAGTAAATTTCTACCTATTTCTCCTTATTTGAGCTTATTCGCGCGAATCGATATTCTAAGTGTTTCAATTATTTCCTTTTAATTTTAATTCGAATTATTCGTCGTTAAGAAAAAAAAAAAAAAAAAAAAAAGAAAGAAAAGAAAAAAAAAATTAAATACAATAAATAAAAAAAATAAGAAAGGAAAGAAAAAATATATATATATATATATATATATATATGTGATCGCGCTAATCTATCTACCTGCCTACGCGTTGTCATTGAATTTATTAATAAATTTATAATTCATCGGATTCTAAAGATAAAAAATTATACTTTTAAATAACGATTATATGAAATTTCATGGTAACCTCTATACAAAGTAACCTTTTCAAATTTATTTTTATTTGGGACACCGCGTTAATCAATATCGGAAAAATTAATTATGCGATCATTTTTTACAATTTTTTTTCTTTTCTTCTTTTTTTTTTCTTCTTTTTAGCAATCGCTTTCTCTTGAGCGTACATGTATACGTGCGTGCGTGTGTGTGTATTTTTTTTTCTCTTTTAATGTAATACTTAAATGTTAATATAAATTAGGTGTCGCTCACGTGTTCTTAGCGACAACAAAATTGAACATGTGTTCATTAATGTAAATTATTGTCTCTCTCTCTCTCTCTCTCTCTCTCTCTCTCTCTCTCTTTTTCTTTTTTTCTTAATATTCGAAGCAAAATAAATTATATGTCGCGATAATGAATATCTTAAATCGAAAACTGATGCCAATGAGTTCTACCATCGATAGCTTCATTGATGTAGAGTTTAATTAATCTACTCTTGTATTTCTCTCTATCTCTATCTTTATCTCTCTCTTTCAACTCGCTTATTATCAACCAATACCAATTGCTTTTTATGTTTGATGTTATTTACGATATTGTTGGTGTGACTTTAAACACTTTTTGAGGTTGAATTTCAACATTGAACTCGATTAAAATAATTACGCAATAAGATCGTCATTAATATTCACGAATAATTATTAATATACGCGATATTTATATCAATAAATAAATAAATGTATATATATATATATATATGACTATTTTCATTAAAATTTTTTATCAAAATAAAAATAAAATAAATACGTATTTAAATTGATACTATAAAACGAGACTTCCTAGATCCACATTATTTTCATTATTTTTCATTGATCTATCGGAAACGAAAAATACTATTAATTTTTTTACTATCAGATTAATACAGATATATTATATTGGATTAATAACGATATCACCGTATATAGATTATTTTCAATATTTCTATCGATATCGAAAAGAAATTAAATTAAATACGAGATATAAAAATCTTCGAACGAGATTTACAATCGTTCAACAAAATTATAAATATCGATAGAGAGCATTAAATATCAATGAAATAAAAATAATCGATATTTCTCAAATGATCTATGAAAATTGATAATTAATTACGAACTATATACGAACGAAAATATGCAATTTTTTTTTGCACGCGAATTTTACTGATCTATCTATCTATCTCTCTCTCTCTCTCTCTCTTAATCATTTTGTTTTCTTTTCTTTTTTTTTTATTTTTTTTATTCGTGAACAAGGCAGTATAGTTTCGAGAGCCGCAAAACATTCGAGAGAAGCCAATAACGAGTTAAAGTACTGGCTAATATACGGCGCCACTTCTCATTCAAGCTTTTATGTTCTTTTTTCTGTTTTTTTTTTTTTTTTTAAATTGTCTTTTTCTCTTATTTTTTTTCTTGTTCTATGCTCTCTACGAAACGAGAATCGGACGTTAACCGAGCGTATAAGTCGACATGAAAGTTTTTTAAAGCACGTTAATAGATTACCCTATTCGTGCTCGTAATCCTCAAACATATACACATACATACACACTCATATTCACATACTAGTACAGAAAACAGAAAAAAAAATTGCAAAAAAAAGAAGGGGAAAAAAAAAGAAAGAAAAGAAAATAAATAAAAAATTACAAAACTTTTTAATTCACGCGTTTATGGTCGATCGAGTAAACGTCGCTCGGTAACTAAACTTTCCTTTCGCTAGAATACTTTATAAATTCTATTCGCGAATAATTGCATATATTACTTGAAATATACAATTATACGAACAATTCTATTTTTGTTCTTCTTAATGTACTTCTTTAATCGTAATACGCAAATACAAACATACACGTATACGTATCTCGTTTCTTTATATAAAAAAAAAAAAAAAAAAAAAAAAAAAAAAAGTAATTGATTGTGTAATTGAATATGATTTTGTTTCTTCGAAATTATCGATTGTTATATCCAAATGTATTCTATTACAATTTCTAAAATTCCTTTTTTTTTTTTTACTTGTGAATAGTGATTGGTTAAATCACAGAATGTCCCGTTAAACGACGATAATTTAAATATTCAATAAATAATAAATCTAATGACAATATAATGCATTTAAAAATCACGTGCTTACTTTGTAAATAATACATATATGACCGAGTACAGGGAAAAGATTTTACGATACGCACGAGTTCCATTAAAACTCGAGAAACATCCTTTGTAAAGCGAAGACATTCGCTCAAGGAAAAAGATTCCCATTAATGTTAACAAATGAAATTTACGGTGATCGTTAAAATCCAGATTCCTTTAGATTCTCCAACAAGAATTATATACACTTACGTACGCAAGTACGAACTAGACAATGTATACCAGAGCAAAATTATCTCTCAAAAAGTAAAATAGAATGAAAGAAAAAGAAAGAAAAACAAAAAAAAAGAGAGAGATAGAATAAAAATAAAGCAGACAAAAACGGGATAAAATAGAACGAAAAACAACAATAAAACAAAGATTGAAGGTAAAATAGAAAAAAAAAAGAAAGAAAGAAAGAAAGAAAGAAAGAAAGAAAAAAAAATTTTTTCCTTTCAAGTAATTAAGTCTTAAGTGCTCGATCTCGACGATAAATAATTTTTTAGTCGGATAAATCGGAGTGTTTCCTTCTAAACTCCTTTTAATTTTCCTGGTTAACTCGTAAAAAGAAATTTGACGCCTTTTAAACGTCGCTACGTTGAGATCGTAAATGTCGTAACTTAGCTGCGATCACGGAGATCGTTAATACGATCGTTAGAAGCTCGTCGTAATCTGCATTTGAAAAATCCCGGTCAACGAGTAATTACGATGTACTATTAATGTTTATATATATATATATATATATATATATTATATTCCTTTTTTTCTTTTTTACAGATTCCATACAAAAAAGGTATTTCACGATTTAACAAGAACGGCATACGAAGTGTCTTTATTAAAGTCGAAGATGACTCGTCAGATCGTCGCCATCGTCGTCGTCGTTGTCGTCGTCGTCGTCGTCGATGGTATAATGTCAAGGTTCGAAAAGAATTAAAAAAAAAAAAAAAAAAGATATATATATACACATGCATAAAGAAAAAAAAAAAAAAGGGTGATGAAAAAAGAAAATAAAATAATGAAAATAAAAATTTCTTTTCGTTTCGATCTAGACAAATTTTTTGGATATGGATCTACGTGATTGATAGATTAATATTGTTGTTTTCTTTCTTTAACGAGAGTTCGATAATTATCATTGTAAAATAATTTGTTCGCTATAAATGGAGAGAAGGAGAAGAGGGTGGTAATGGCGATAACGTTGCAAGGGAAAAAGGAGAAAAAGGATTCATTATATACACTTGAATTATTTCTCGAGTTATTCTCGAAGGTCACGTGCTAATTCCACGAGTATCATACGTTAAATGTTGTTCGATATATATTGGTAATAAGGAAAAAAGGAAAGAAGAAATAGAAAAAGAAAAAAGGAAATATAGAAATCTTTCAATATAATTCTCCAACTCCAACACTCCATTATCTTTTCTTCTCATGGATATCTGCTTTCTAAGCTCTAAGAAGAAGCCGTACAACGATGGAAAGATTTTTCGCAATATGTTTCTGGTATAGTAAATAAGTACATAGATCGTTTAGATCTAACGAAGCCGATCGCGTTGCACAAGCGATCGATAACAGGTTCTCACGTGTGGATTCCATCGTTCGCGTCGGCTTCGATTTGTACTTGTAATCGTAACTAATGTTGAAAGCGAAAAGAGAAGATGGATGAATATATACAAAAAAAAAAAAAAAAAAAAAGAAAAAAAAAGAAAAAGAAATGTACAAAAAAAAAAAAAAAGAAAAAACAAGAAAAGAAAAAATCAACGAAAGGATAAATAAATCGTAATCGTTGTTTAAGCGAACGTAGAAATGAACGCGATTAATCGTTCGTCGAGATCGATTACCGGACTTGATCGAGTTAATATCAACCGTCTGTACGATTCAAGTTTCATTGATAGATCTTAAACGTTCGATGATCATTATTGATCTTGGAAAAATCGTATTTATTTTTTTCTATAGAGAAAAAAAGAAAGTAGATACAAGGATTAATCGCGAATGAAAAATATTTTACAGGAGTAATACGAATCTTTGATCGGAGTAAACATTTATTATCAATATTCCCTTATTATTACTTATTCATTTATTATACGTATATGCGTATATGCATGTGTGTGCGTACGTGCATGACGAAGTGTAAGAAAGCGTTTCGAAAATAATCAAGTGCTGCCATCTCGTGAAATTCTTGAAAAACTTGTTGTGACTGTTTTATCGAGTTTTATCGACGATAAGTACGTGTGCGTGCTGTATATGTGTACTTACATATATATATATATATATATATATATATATATAAAACGGTTAATTTAATACCGCATATAATCTAAAGTTATTTGACTATCGCCTTCTATTCTACCTTTTATCTTGTATTTTAAAACCGATAACCATTATTACTTCCTACATATAATAATTTCAAACTCGTGGCAAATCTCCATAGAAAAAAAAATGTATATATATATATATATATATATATATATATATATATATATATACTAACAAAGTTCTCTCTAATAATAAATACGATCATTCGATAGAAATCTAATTCTTAAATTCGTACAAATATTTCGTAAAGATAATTTCTGTGAGAATACGATCGAATAAGAACAATAATCATAATAATAACGTTGAGAAAAATCTTACCTTTTCTCTTTGTAGACAACAAGATATTCCATTGCCCATGATTCGATGAAATCAAACGAAAATGAACTAAATTTGAAACAACTCGATTCTCCTTGATCTCTTCTGTAACCTATAAAACGGTCTTCTCCATCGTGGCCGGTATAAAACTTTAACGTCCATCTTACGCAGATTATTTTTCACACCAACTTCGAATAATATTATCCTCGACGACATCATTTCAAAAACCAGTTGTTGCACACTTCGAGAAAGTTGACATTTAATGTTTTCTCTATCAAAAATAATCGTTTTCGCACATTTGCATTCGCTCAGACGCACGCACACACGCGTCCCAACTGAAAAAGAATTCTCGACCAATAGGATTTCTCGTAGAATTTCAAATGTTCCATCGTACGTTACGATTATTTTATTATTATCTTGAATAACGTATCACGTATTAAAATATATACGTATATGTATACATATATATATATATATATATATGTATATATATTTTATTTTATTTGAATCGTACACGCGTTCTCCCGACTTTATTACACGTGTTTGTACGTATAATTGTTTCGTTTAATCGTACGTAATATTATCTTTTTTTGCTAATAACTTTTCAACGACACGATGACAACGACGACGATGACGACGACGACGACGACCACGACGAAGACTGTAACTGAAAGATTAAAAAAGACGTTATTCGAAAATACGAAACGTACAATATCTATGCAAGTGTCGATAAGTTTTCAACATGACTACTAGAGGACGTTACACCTGTTTTCTAACTTTTATCATCAAGTATTACGAGTTAACAAAATTTTTAACGTCATGATTTTACATTATCTACACGTTAATATTCCAACTCATTTTACACGTTTACGTAAGTTGTTATTATCGATACATAATTTTTCAATACGATGTATCAAAATGGCGGGAATATTCGAACGTTGCTTTGTTGTTTGTTTTCAATTTCTTTTGTTTCAAATATACCTCGATGTTTTATATATTAGACAGATTTATTTTATTCGTTCGAATATTGCGTGTTTTTGTTGTTAATGAAAAGATTACAAACAAAGTAAATAAATGAAAGACGAGAAGAATCGATCGAGTAGAATTATAATTGAATCGTTCGATCGTAACACAATACGAAATGAGGATTGAAATAATTCGAATAAATCCAATTTCTCGATTTAATATCGACGATCGTTAACGATATTCGCCTCGATTGTCTCCCAATTAACGTGTCATTGCTTTATTGTTGCACTTTATTTTAAAAAAATGGAAATGAAACGTAACATTGACAATGCATAACCTCGAATTCATTTCTATCTTATTAAACGACGATCGAATATAAAAATGATTTAAAAAAAAATAAATAAAAATCGTCATACTTGATTCTTCTATTAATATATGCAACGTTTTATGTATATAATTTTTTTTTTTTCATGAATTATTAAAATAAAAAGAAAGATTAACAAATCGAAGAGACGATTGTCCAGAGATCAACGTCGATAAAATAAAATGTTTCTTCTTTTTTTACACGCAAATAGATCTACGTTATCGACTTCGATTTAATACGATAAATCGAAAGATATTTCGAGATGGCACAAGACGTCAATTTTTCTAATCACGGTGATATTATAATTAACGTGATTAGATGTTGCGTTTCAATTATATTATACTTTTCTCTCTCTTTTTTTTTTTTTTTTTTGTTTTCTTTTTAAATAAAACTGTATTCGCTTTTTATCGATAATTATATAACAATAATTAACAGTACGAATACACTATAACATTGTACAAATTTTTATAATTACTTAAAAATCATCGTTGAACTTTACACGATCGGAATTCTGTCCAGAAGACGGTGAAATCAGTTTTTGTTAATATTATACGAATTGAAAATTTAATCGTTTTGAAATGTTTAAATATAATTATTTTATATTTAATGCGCGAATGTAAACAAATTATTACTCTACTTTAATAATAAAAATACATAAAATATATAATAATTTTATTCTCATACGTGTGACGATGTGTGATGAGAGACGAAACGTCACATCGTCTCGGTTTCTAAAATCTATAATATTATTATTATATAAGAACATTTTGAACATGGTAAAATTCAAATATGATTAAGAGCCATACTCGAAGGGTTCTTTCGAACCTTCGAAATTAACTCTTTGGTAATCTTGAAACTCCAAAGCAATCTTGAAACGAAAAATCGAGAAATCAGAGAGAGAGAGAGAGAGAGAGAGAGAGAGAGAGAGAGAGAAACGAAAATTAGTATATTAATTGCTGAAAATTCATAATTAAAAATGAATTAACTTATTCTAAGTTCATAATTTTACAAGTCTCTTCGTTTTTTTTTTTTATCGATAACTCTGCTCGACTTTTTTTCAATCAAAAGCTCCATGAGTCTATTGAGACTTTTCTTTTACGAATAAAATTATTTGTTTTTTTTTTTTTTTTTTTTTTTTTTTTTTAAATTAATAAAAAAAAATCTTTGTACGCTCCTTCTTACAAGCGATTATTCTAATTGTTGAAAAATAAATTACACGATTTCGCTTGTAATCCAGAGATTTATACATCGCGAACGTTTTCTTGCTCAATTTTTATTAATATTAAAATTAGTAAATATCGTCATTCTTTGCTATTTTCGTAAGAAAAAAATATTTCAAAACGCATTAAAATATTTACTATTTCAAATAATCGTAATAAACGCGTAAACATGATTAACTTATCGGGGGATTTAAAAATTAACTTACCACTTAAGAAGTACCGCGATGACTCCAAAACATTCGACCGCGATTTAGGTCGAAATCGACGGTGGATGATTCGTAGTTGGTTGAAAATGTGGTAGGTCGACATCGAAATTGGTTGAGGTTCTCTTCCGTGATGCACTGACTCTAATTCGCGCTAATTTATTAACGAACGGTCACACTGAATTCACTTTGCGAAACTCTACTATCTTTTCAAAATCAGTCTCTACGACTGTCAAAAAAAAAAAAAAAAAAAACAAAAGAAAAAGAAAAAAAAATTTAACATTTCGCGAACAAACACTGACTCTAACGACTGCATTGCACGCAGTCGATGCAAAAACACTTGTTTTAATCGTGAAACGCGAACGAACCAACACTGCTTCTATTTCGCGAATTTTTTTTTTGTTTTTTGTTTTTTTTTTTTTTTTTTTTTTTTTATTTTAGCGACTACAAACACTCGGTTATTTCATTGTTACGCGCGCGATTGCAAAAGTTCTGAAACAAAAAAAATACGAAATGAAATAATTTCAGTTGAACGAAATAATTGCTTAATTATTAATAGATTAATTATTAACAGAGATTATATAATGCATTATTTAATTAAACTTATATTAATTATAATAAGAAATTATAAATTATTTAAAAAAAAAAAAAAAAAAATGCGATATAAAAATATACTTACATTGAATTTTTACTAGTAGGAAAGAAAACCTGTTAGAATTTCGATGTTGACTCGTCGGGGTACGAAAGAAGACTGATACGGTAATTGTCAAAGTCAATGAGAGGTTTAATTTTGTTGACGTCACGCGTAACTATCTCCCTCCAGTTTAAAATTTAAGTATAAAAGAAAATCAATATTATCCTCGCTATTTAACGACGCACCGATCAATAATTTTTGCCTTTGTAATCGCGATCGATCGATATTTCGTATTGTATTCGATTTTCATGTATATACATACGCGTGTACACACACACACACACACTATAAATATTTTTTTACACTTACACACACGTACTTTTCATCGTATCTTGTATGATTATGAGATTTCACACTTCATAAAAAATTTTCAAAAATTTCACGAGATAGAATAATTATATCGAATTAGAATAAAGGTTAGTACGTCGTTCTCCGTCATTCGGAGTTAACAGGATGTTTCTCGTTCGAAGGTACGACGAGTACTAAAGCTAAACAAATTTGTTTTCTTAGATATACCTTGAATAATAACGAAAGGTGAAAAGATATAACCTACGGATTTATATATATAATACGATCAAAAGCTTTTTCTTTATCTTTTTTTATGCGAATTTATGTTTATGGTAATATACGTGTGTGTATATGTGCGTGTGGTGTGACGTATGCGTGTGATATGCGTGTTTATGTGTGTGGTGTGCGTGTGGTGTATGTGTGCATGGTGTACGTTGTGTGTGTATGCGTGTATGTATGTGTGTATGGTGTACGTTTTGTGTGTGTGTGTGTGTGTGTTTTGGTGTGTGCATGGTGTACGTTGTGTGATGTATGTGTGTGTCCGTGCATACGTGAGATACGATTATTACGAATGTGTAAGTGCGTTGCGCCGAGCTTAACGTTTATTTTCATGCGTGCACTATCCTTTGCAAAAATATCCGAGTGAATTATTTTTCTCTTTCTTTCTTTTCTTTCTTTTCCTTTTATCCGTTGTCCGTTTTTTCATCGAATACATAGGTATTTTCTAAGAAATAATACAGGTCAGTGTGCGAGCCTTGAAATTTATATAGGTTAGTACTGTCCGAAAATATGTAACGGTTTTTCTCATGGTCATCTTTTAATTCCCGTCTCGTTTACGCACGTTTTAACGTATTACTTCTCTATATACATATATCCATATATTGACTTACATATATGTATCGTTTTTTCTTCGTTCCCTTCTTCGAGCATTCTCGATTATGTACAATCATGTACGTATAAAAAAAAAATTCCACGAAAAATTCACAGTATTGGTTTCTTCCAAATACGGATATATATGTATCCGTATATATATATATATATACTCACGTTTATTGCACGTTATTTCGCGCGTAATATGTAAAACATAGGGATCATTTACGTGAACGTGATACAAGTCTACATCTGTTTAACCTTTCTAAATATTCGACAAAATATAATCGTTTCGTTGCAAAATTATTGTTTACGTTTAAAATTCCAATTAATGACATTTGTCATTCGTATCATATCACCTATTTATTTTTAATATATTTTTTATTATTTTCGATCGAGATAATTAATACTTGAATTGACTAGCGATGTACTCTAACTGTAAGGTCCACTTTCCTTCCTTCCTTGCTTGTAGTCTTATCGCCATCTTAAACACGGTGTTTCCTCGCTCCGTATAATTACAGGTAATTAACATATTTTTTTCTAACGTATACCCTTTTCCTATATATCAATCGATAGCTGAACACGTGATTTTTACGAGGCCGTATTGATGAATCGGTACATCGTCGCGTTCGAAAGATATTCGCGAAAATAAAATCGGTCTCGTAGATCGCACTCAGGAAACTATTGCGTCATATTTCTTTTTTTACATTTTCTAGCTTTATTTTCATACGTCGATACTTCTCTCGCTTTTTAATCACGTTCTGATCAATTTTTTATATTTATAATTGTAATCGATCGATATCTTGTATTATATTCGATTTTTATATATTTTACACACACACACACACACATATATATATATATATATATACATATCGATATTAGTACACACACACACAAATACATACATACATACATACACACTCTTAATCTGATCCTGTTTAATATATGATCGTATACATTACAGATTTCCAAGAATTCAACGAGCTGGAATACAACGGCATCAAATACGCCTGTCTTATACCGAGCTTCTCTTCGTACGAGTCGAAACAAGTAAGTCCGTTTTTGTTTAATAACATACAGCGAGATAGATAATAATAGACAGAGATAGATAACATTCGACATACACATACGATTAGTTTATATATTTCTAAGAAATCCTCCAGTCAATTATAAAACAAAAACAGTCGAACGTTCGTCCTCTCTCAAGGATAAAGATCATTTATTTCTCTACAGTATCTCGACGAGTAAAGACCTACGAAAAGCGTCGATCGATTTCGTTAATTGCGTATTTCGTTGAAATTTAATTATACGTATTTTATAGATATCAATAATACGTATTTTTAGCTCACGTTTTTATTCCGACTTAATCACGATTAGTTTAGTAATATAGAAAGTTATATTTATCGTTGTTATAACATAGAACCTTATAGGAATTTATATTTACGCTTTAGTTTATTAATCATCGATTTTACTCATACAGATATCGTTTAATTATAGAAAATTTCTTAGATTTTTATCAACAATTAGATCTCTATGCAGTTCTATCATCATGCGGTACGACCTGAACGATTGATTATTAGGATATAAGGATATAATTAAGAATTCTAATGGTTTATGAATTCTAACGCTTTATATTTTATTCTTTGGCACGTTAATAATAGTGCCATTAATTATTTTTAAGGCTTATTTAAGGCGAGATTAAGAAAGATCGATTAATTATCTTCGATCGTTTAGTAATTAAGATAGTTTTCGAAAGATCGAATATTATAATATTTCGTCGATTCATGAACGAGTACCATTCGTTATAAAACGTAAATCACGACAGCGTAAATCTTTCAAGGCTTTCGTTATTAAACATTTAAAAATAATAACTTAGAGAAATCTACTTACCTCATCGTATTAAAAATTTCCGAAGAAATACAAGATAATTATACTTTTTTTTTTTTTTTTTCTTCGATAAATATCTTCAAAAGATTTATATAAATTCAAGGATCGATCAATTGCGATAATAATTAGGAATAAAATATTTTAGCAAGATGGGATGTTAAAAATAAGAACGTTAAAAAGTATAAAAGAGATACGATATTACATTCGTAGAAAATAATAAAACGTTGTATAAACTAGTAAAAAAAAAAAAAAAAAAAAGAAAAAAAAA
>NC_057696.1:3716593-3724540 GCF_014466175.1 Vespula pensylvanica
TATATATATATATATATATATATACGATGCGTGTGTGTATGTGTATATGTGTGTATACGTGCGTTTTAGTTTTCTCCTTTATCATTTTAATTTTTCATCATCATCGCCGTCGCCATTATCATTATCTGATTATCATTACAATTATCGTTATCATTATCATTATTATTATTAATTAATTTTTGCAGGAGAGCCGTAGAGAGTGGAGTTTTTTTTTTTTTTCGTCGATCGGCCCTGACTGATACGATCGTTCGTCTCCAAGAAGAAAAAGGCTACGAGCTGATAGAGATTTTTTTTTTTAAATAATTATAATTTCTCGTCGGTGTCAAAATCGGAGAACAATTTATTTTACTTTCTTTTCTTTTATTTTATTTTATTTCATAATTTTTTTTCTTCCTTTTATTTCTGTACACTATGCTTAGAAAATTATTATCTCCGAGAAACTTCCGTTGAAATCTACGAATAGAAATAAATCGATAAGGATGGAGAAGAGCGAAGGATTAAAAAAAAATTCTTTTATTTCGTTCATGTGTATATATATATATATATATGTGTGTGTGTGTTTGTGTGTACACGCGAAATATCGTTCTCATCATTTTATCGAATATCGAACGATTTTGTATAATTATTCTTGGAACGATTGGTTCGTATCAGCAGGGATACCACGCTGATCGTACTAAATACATTACATATTAATAAATCTGTTTTCTTTCTTTTTTTTTTTATTTTATTTTTATTATTCTTTTTTTATTTTGTTTTGTTTCGTTTTAAATTTGCCTACGGTAGTTTTGATTGCCAGTCTTCGAGTGCTCTTGATGGTTAATAGTGATCAGATCATTTCGTGTTTTTTCTGTTTTTTTTTTTTTTTTTTTTTGAATTTATAATTCTCGTTGTTCTTCCATGCTAATTTTTAAAAAATTCATCTCATTCTTGTTTTAATTTTTGTTCAGCTCATTAGCATTCCCTTTTAGATCACATTTTTTGATTCGGAATTTACTGGAAGATTTGATTATCGGTAATTTAATGCATTAAAATTTCGATCGTCATCGATAAAAAGGAAAAAGGCTTTGAAGGGGATCGAATCGGACTACGATATTATCCCGTGTTTTAATGGTCACGGCTTTAACGAGAATTATTTTCAATTTGTTAAGAATGTGTTTCACGAGGATTTACAGCTAGATGTGTCGGTCGTACACCATCAATTCTGATAAAATATCGATCGTTTGCAATTCATCGTTATAATAATAATAACAATAATAATAATAATAATAATAATAATAATAATAATAATAATAATAATAATAATAATAATAAGAGTAAGAATAACAGAGTTATATCAATTCTATCGATCTTTTGTTTAATCGTCTTATCGTAGAAACATCGACGAGATTGTTATTCACGATAGAAAACATTTACACAAGTTTATCTCAATTCGAACACATTTTAAATAATAAAATTTCTTTAAAGACTATCGCATCAATTCGAACGTTTATTAAATTAACGAAATGGCCCAATTGTTTGGAGTTTTGAGTTTAAGCAAGCTTGTTTAAGTTCAAGTACGTAGAAAAAAACGAAGTCTTTGTTTCCTTCTTTCTTTCTTTCTTTTTTATTTTGTTTTTTCTTAACAAATGATCGTAATTTATCAAAATTGATATCTGAACGCCGAACGTATAGACACACCTAAGACATGTGCACGAGAGAAATCTTAATTAAATCGAAATTACCATCGACTAATCGAATTCGCGTATCGATTGAAGAACGTCCACTTCGATCTACGTACACGACGCATACGTTCAATTCTATATACACATAGAGAGTATGTGTTATTGTTGTTGATGTTGTTATTGTTGTCGTTTACGTATGTACGAGATAGAGAAAAAGGATCTACATGAAAAACTATATTGACTATTTTCAATGTAGATATTTTTCTATTAGACGTAATATCGAATAACTCGAATCGATGCCACGAGGTCTACTTAATTGTGAAAGACACGATTGAATCTACGTTTCGAGAGGTCGATCGTGACAAACTGGAACGATTAACAAAATTCGTTTCTACATTTTTGATTTTTATTTCTGTTAATTCGATATTTCGGTGAATTCGTATCTTTCTTTTTTTTTTTTTTTTTTTCAATTAATTCTTCGAACACATTAAAAACGTTTACTTCGTGAATTTTATATTTTTGTGAACGATACAGATCGGGGATCTAATTGTTTTTCTTTCTTTCTTTTTTCTTTTTTTCTTTTTTTTGTTTTTGAAGGATTTCATTTAAACGAATGCAATTATTTATAATTCTTCTTTCTTTTTGTTTTTCTTTTTCTGATAATTTATCCTTCAAAAAGTAAATTCGTTGATTTGAAGTAATATTCGTCGTTAGAAAGAAGCGAAGAGAGTAATGATGTTAGAAATGATGATGATGATAATCCTTTCGATTGATCATGAAATTAGGCATCGATCGACGATCGAGAGATATCCTGAATGTCCCGAAATCGAACCTCTCTCATATTCTAAAACGTCATACGCAGAGAAAAAGGGATTAATACAAAATCTAACGTTCAATTGAGAACCGACGAATACAGATAGAATAAACTGCTTTTATAGAGAGAGAGGTTTTTTTCATTATTATTAATATAATTAATAATAGTGTAGTATATATATATATGTATGTGTGTGTGTGTCTGCGTGTATGAACGTAGTGTACATGTAATATGCATTTCTTTGTGTTTAGCAAACAGACGTTTCTTTCTTGTTCTCGACGTAATTGTAAATAGTGATAGTAATATAATAATAATAATAATAATAATAATAATAATAATAATAATAATAATAATAATAATAATAATAGTAGATTAAATTTATAGGCATCATCGACATTATGTTATTTTACAGTTCTTTTTCTATTTACATTGAATACACTGTCACCGTTATCCCTCGACAGAATTAATTAATTAACTTAATAATTATAATAATAGTAATGGTAATATATATATATATATATATATATATATGTGTGTATAAACGAACGAACGAACAAACAAACAGATGAACAAAAAGAAATAAATGAAAAGGAACGGAAAAAGAATTACGAATGCGCCTTAAATATTATCACGTGTTCTCTACGATATATCGAAGAAGGACTATCGAACTTCCTTGGCTCCTTTGCTCGACGAGGACGAAGAGGGAAAAATGCACGCACAAATATGTTACGTTATTCTCGAAAATACAAAAATTACGACTTCCTACATTCTTTTATTTATTTATATATATATATATTTATTTATTTATTTATATGTATACGTCTTAACAATCTACAAAAAGTTTTGTCCTGTCGAACTCTTGCCAAGGATGTTCCTCGTAGTCGCGAAGAGGAAGAAGAACGCCATTTAAATATAAATACATTCAAGTGTATTTCATTTACAGGATATCATCTTATATATATATATATATATATATATATATATATATATAAAATTTGTTTTTTTCAAAAATGTAAAATTAAAAAACAAATGAAAAGAAAGAAAGAATTTCGTTTCGGATGAAGACGTAAAATAGAATAATTACTTTTATTATTTTATATTTGTTACAATGAAATGATTCAACATTAGTTTCAAAGAGAATTAAAAAAATTTCTTTTGCTTTTTGTTCGTTTTTTTTTTTTTCTGATATCAATGATCTAAGTACTTAATCAGTCGATTATTTGTGATATCCTGTATACGAATTTACGTGTGTGTCTGTATGTATGTGTGAATGTGTACGCTTGTATTCGTGTATTTTTTAAGACCAATAAGAGTGCGACAAAGACAGACGAGTTTCATCTAAATTTAATCTACTTTGGCCATTATTTTTCGGCCATTTGGAGAACGACTCATTTTATTATCCTTTTACTTTTATCTCTTTGTTCTCTCTGCGATGTTAGCATTAGATTTCGTTTATATATATATACACACATACACATATCGACTAATCAGAGAAAACTCTACGCTCTTTTTTAAATAGCGATTGGACACGATAAAAGTTAAAAGAGGGGATATGGGTTAGAGATATTTTTTCATTTATTCTTCTCTCTCTCTCTCTCTCTCTCTCTCTCTCTCTCTCTCTCTCTCTCTCTCTCTCTCAATTTTATTTTTTCTTATTTTGACTCGTTCTTCTCATAAAAATTCCCATTCGATACAAACAATAATATGATCGTCAAATCATTTATGTTTCTTTCATCGTTCTCTTTATTTGATATTTCATTTTTTTCCCTTCCTTGTCGATTATTATTTAAAGATTAAAAAAAAAAATTAAAAAGAACATACTTCTGTCGATCATTGATCAAAGCACATTTTGGTCGTTCAAACACGCGCGATAATTCTCTCTTTTTCTTTCTCACGATAAATTCTTCTCGTTTTATGAATTCTCATTCTTCGTTTCTTTCCGTTCCCTTTTTTTTTCTTTTCCCTTTTAATTTTCTCTTTGTTCCTTTATAATTCGCACACGATTAGCAAGAGTAATAGCAAGAGTTTATTTATTTACAGACACTCAGAACATTTAAAAAAATCGACGACCGAACTTTTTGTACCGTTTGTTTAGAAAAATGTCTCGTAGGTTGCATATACACGCGACCTCATAGTTTTTCTGTTTGCTTATTGTTCTAATATTTCAGAACGGATAAATATCTTAGAACCTATATTTTCTTAATTTTCCTTTTTTAACTTTCTATTAACAGTGATTTCAAGCTACTCGAAATGTTCGATCGCCGAGACTAATTCTAAACGGGACAGTAATCGATCGTACTAAACTCTACGTTTACAGCACGTATCCAAAAATTGGAAGCAGTGAAGAGTAGAGAAAAAAAAAAAAATTAAGATTTTTCGTTTAGAAGGACGTCGCTTCTAATTCTTTTTCTTTTCTTTCTTTAACTTCTTCGTCCTCGTTCATTCATTTCCTTCAATTAATAGAAGATAATTTACAACTATTCTAATTACGATTTATCCAGCTTCGATTTCCTTGGTGTAATTTTATAATATTGTATGTACGCGTACATATGTATGTATATCTTACGTAAATCGAATCTTAAAACTTTCTAATCTATTTATTTACATAAATGATCATTGTCGAGATCTCTCTCTCTCTCTCTCTTTCTCTCTCTCTCTTTCTGTATCTTTTTTATTTTCTTTCTCTTACACATTTCTTTTAATTCCCATTTTCTCCTTTCATCTTTTACCAGAGATAATAATCGAAATAACGTTTAACGCTAAAACGTGGAAAGGCTTCGGGCTACTTTCAAGGTACACGAATTTCTCAAAGTCATAATCGCTAATATTTACAGGCTTGGTGTGCATTTACAAGGTGTGTTTTTCCCAAAATGGGAATATTTTTATTTCTTTTCTCGACAAAACGTTCTACCAAACATCGTCGCAATATTTCTTTTACGCGATTTCATTCGACCGATTCGAACAATTGTCCTCTCTATCTTTCAATCTTTTTTTGCGTTTCTGTTTCTTATTACGCGTTTCGTATAAAAAAAAAAAAAAAAAAAGAAAAAGAAATATTCAATTTCAAACGATCGAAAGACAGATACAATCTCGTTGCAAAAAAAAAAAAAAAGATCAAAGTTTTTCATCTAATTAATAATTAGTACATCGAGAGAGTTAGTCGGTATTTTTTATATTCCATAGACAGATTTAAATTGATATAGCTTTATAATCACGTTGCCTTTTTTTTTGTTTTCTTTTTCGAGTTATTTATTTAATTTCACAGACTAATTGGAATACCGAATGATATATATATATATATATATATATATATATATGTATTTTTTTTTCTCTTCCCGTTTTCAAACATCTTCTTTCATTGTCGAAAAAGCGAGAGGATTAAAATTTGCGACGCGTCGTTTTGTTACAACGCCGAAATATATTGGCAGTGCTGATGTGAAAGGTCTCTATCGTGTGATAAGAATAATTTAATTAATAAGAGCGCGTATTTATTGAATTAATATGGATTTTCCATCGGATACGTAAAAATCCGCGTGTATATAACATTTATATTCCTATCTTCAGAGACACTGATCTCTACGAAAAAAAAAAAAAAAAAGAAAAAAACGAAAACACTATAGCAACGATTTTACCCCGAGAAAACGTGACTATACAGGAAGATTCATCTCTCGTCCGATTCTCATTATTGTTTGGAGTATAGTTTATTCTTTAAATGAAATAATTTTTAGAATCCTCATGGGACGCAATACTTTTTCCGAAGTGAAACTTTTGACACGTCGAAAAAGAAATTCTTTTTTCTCCGTCTAGAGAATAATAAAAAAAAAAAAAAAATACAAAGAAAAAAAATGATCACAAAAATCGAACGAGAAGGTGATCGATATTCGCGCGAGTATGCGTAATAAACGCGTGTAAATCTGTGTGCGTGTGTATGTAATGTGTATGTATAAGTGGTACGCTTGTATTTCTCTTCCTTTTTATTCGTAATATTAAACGTGTGTATTAGTACTATTACACTTGTACGTCTGAGAAATATTTTATTTACGCTATCTTTAAGATCATAGCGAATGTATTATTTATTATAAACGCGATTAATTAAGGCCTCTTAGTTACTAAAAACAGGTCATTATGGTTCCTCAACGACTGACCACTTTCTCTCATCACTATTATCATTCAAATTCTATCAACGTTAAAGAGATAAAATCTTTAGTATCCTTTTATCTTTTTTATTTCTTCATTTCGCAATGTACGTTTTGTCATATTTTCTTTTTTTTTTTTTTTTTATTTCATCTTCTTTTTTTGTCTCCCCTTCGTCAGACATCCTTTGAATTATCATTTTCGAACGAAAAATTTCGTCCTTTTGCGATTCCGACGAATTTTGAAAAGTGCTTGGCCTTCTTTATTTGTCTCTTTATTTTTTTTTTTTCTCTTTACTTCTAAAACCTAAACGAAACACGATTATGCTCGTTCATTTACCCCCATTTTTCGTGTACTTCATTTTTCTCTCAACACTTTTTCTACACAACATTTTTTGTTGGGAAAATTCATAATCTAAACTTTCTAACTCCTCTTGCCTCGTTGTTAGGCAAATCTCTTTGTTAATAGGATCATGCATAAGAATAATCATTTTACGAATAAAGTGAAAAATACAATGTGGGACACAGAAAACAATATCGAAAACAAAATCGATCTTTCGCACCCGTCGAATAATGCTTTATTTGTATGAAATATATCGACTTATCTCATTTTGAAAGTACACATACAAAAAAAAAAAAAAAAGAAAAAAAAAAAGAAAAGAAAAAGAAAAAAGAAAAGAGACAAAAAGATGATTATGTACATTTTACATATTACTAGCGTCCAACGGATTATTTCATACAAATACTTTATGAGATTCAGTATAACGTTACTTTCTTCTTTTTTTTTCTGTAAAAATTTCTGACTTAGACAGTTAGTACATACAAACATAATACATACATACATACATACATACATAAATACGTCGAGAAAATAGTTCATGAAATGGAACAAAAAGAGGTAACGATTGAAAAAAAAAAAAATAAAAAGAAATAAAATAAAATAAAATAAAATAAAAACGGAATAAAACAAACGAAATGTCAAGATTGCGATTGATTGAATCGAACTTTACCATAATCAAACAAGACAAGAGAAGAATCTTGATCGATTTCATCACAATTTTCTTTTTCCTTCTTTTTCTTTCTCTTCAAATTAGATCGAATCAAATCCAATGCATACGTGTGTGTAATTCGTGCCAGGCCACTTTCCATAACGAACGAGTCATTATTATTTCTTTTCGATCTTCGTATTATTATATCGGTATGACCGTAGGTACCTTACGAAATCTTACAATAATCGTCACCTAGCCTCCATTAATGTGTATAAACACACACACACACACACATATATATATGCATCTATTTATATATATATATATATATATATATATATATATATATA
>NC_057696.1:3729640-3732140 GCF_014466175.1 Vespula pensylvanica
AAACAAGATCGATTTATTCTCGAGAAAATATATTCGCGTCGTATCGTTAAATATGTATATATATATATATATACACATACATATATGTACGTATAATATATATATATATATATACATACACACACATACATAGAAACATTCACGCGTCCGTAATTTCTAAATATTCATAGAGAAGAATAAATGATAAAAAGAGACTGGATCGTCGTGTAGATCGACCGATCGATCAATCGATCTATGAGACACTATCGTTCCTTCGATTGGTCTTTTTCGTGTTTCGTTTAGTTATTTCGATCATTTTTATAATACACGAGCCTCTCATTTGCGCCTCTCTCTCTCTCTCTCTCTCTCTCTCTCTCTCTCTCTCTCTCTCTCTCTTCCTCCAGCTTAACAAATTACATCTTCTATCTCATTCTACTAGGCTCTCTTTCTCGTCGCGTTACTTTCGCGATGCGTCTATCCTCCCCTCCCCTATCTAAACACACACACTCTCTCTCTCTCTCTCTCTCTTTCTCGCGTGTATACAATATTTATAATAATATATATATATATGTAGATATATATATATGTATATACACATACATATATATCTATATTTATACGGACATGTATATTCTTCTCTCGTGTATGTGTATTCGCGTGTGTACGTATACGTGTAAAGAGTATATATGTTTTATGTTTATGTATATATCGGCTAGTCGAAATTGAAGCTACAGTGTGCTCGGCAGTCTATTGTCTCTCTTGGCTCTTCTTTGCTTGCTTTCTTTCTTTTTCTCTTTCTTTCTCTCTCTCTCTCTCTCTCTCTCTCTTTTTCTTTCTTTCTTTCTCTCCTTATTTTTGTCATCTTCTCCGTTTCTTCCTTCTTCCTTCTTGTTTTGTCTTCCCGGATAAGTATAACCTCGCTTCTCTTTCTTTCGAAAAGATCGTCCAAATGACGACGTAAAACGAGAATACGTCTAAGGAATACCGGGAAACACGGTCCATTCTTGTGAGTTACGTGTCCTCTCCTCTATTTCTTTCTTTTTTACTTTTTTCTTTCTCTCTCACTCACACACACACTCTCTTTCTTTCTTTCTTTCTTTCTTTCTTTCTTTCTTTCTTTCTTTCTTTCTTTCTATCAATCTTTCTATCTCTTTCATTCATTCTTTGTCTGTATTTTTTTTTGTGTGTCTCTTTCTTATTCCGCGCGGAGAAGATTTATTCCCATTGGTGAGGAGAGGGTGGCAGTTCCGAAGGGTGGGCCACCGTTGAGCTGCAAGTTGTACGGAAACATTTTTAAATGACAATCTTTTTGGAAATAGTTATAAATATATATATATATATATTTAGTAAAAAAAAAAAAAAAAAAGAAAAAGAAAAAAAATAGGACTCACAAAGGGTTAGAGCTGTTTTTTAGTTAGCAACAGGGTCATACTTTAGGGGATTGCGGGCTTGATAAAATTATTCGACGAATTTATATAGTTGTTGTAATAACTCGTAGTTTGTTATTATATTATGTATAATTTGAAATTAGATATATGTATATACATATATATATATATATATATATATGTTCGTCGTATAATTTCATCCTTTCTAGCTAGTGATCTTTTTCTACTGTCAAATCTTTGAAAAAATTTTTTGTTTATAAGAATATTCTAATGCAGAAGAACAATTCAAAGATTTGATTGTTTAATCGACGAAGTCTATGATTCTTTTTGAAACATTCTTTTTTTACTTTTCTTTCTGTTTTTTTTTTTTTTTTTTTTCTTTTTAAGAACATACACTTTGTCAATTTTTTTCTTTTACTCGAATTTGTCAACGAGTATCGGCAGCACGTTTCCAAAGCACTAAATTTCAAAGGAGATATATGTATAATAATTGCGGTAGTTACTAAAGCATCGAAAGACTACAAATTCTAATAAATTTGTTATTTAATAAATGCGTGCTAATCATAAGCTCTCTTTTATATTGTCACTGAAATACATATATATATATTTATATATGGATGCGCACTGCGTGCTCGTGACAAAGTCTACATTCGAAGAGTCGTTTCGATAAACTCTACGAATTTAATAAGAAAAAAAAAAAAAAAAAAAAGAAAAGAAAAGGGATAAACAGAACGAAACGAACAAACAAACAAACAAACAAATAAATAAATAAATAAATAAAAATTAATCATCTTACTACACATATCTACTTGAGTGTTTTCTTACTTGGTTCGTCCCGACTCTTCGAATTTTCGAGTTTCACTATATATTGTCCTAAGGACTTAATATATATATATATATATATATTTATTTATTTTTTAAATAAAGTACTTTTTACGAAAACGTGCGTTTAGGGATGCTTATCATAAGAAAAACAACAGAAACAACGCTCATCTGATTTCCATGCAGCTGTCAGCATGCGTGACAGCCGGGGCTTATACAAATCTCTTTCATTTTTTTTTTCCAAATATATTCTTTGCTTTTTCTTTTCTTTCCTTGAAAAAAGAGAAAAAAAGGAGAGATATAAAAAAATA
>NC_057696.1:3736630-3752093 GCF_014466175.1 Vespula pensylvanica
CTAGACAATAGTAGTTGACAGTAGTAGATAGATGATTCGATAGTAGTGGTAGTAGTAGTAGTAATAATAGTAATAGTAGTAGTAATAGTAGTAGTAGTAGTAGTAGCAGTAGCAGTAGCAGTAGAGTAATAGTAGTAGTAGTAGTAGTAGTAGTAGTAGTAGTAGTAGTAGTAGTAGTAGTAGTAGTAGAGTAGTAGTAGTAGTAGTAGTAGTAGTTATGTGTACGTATACGCGGCGCAGGATGCTGGATCGGCGATCAGCTTGCTCTAACTTGACGGCAGTAAGCAAGACGAGAAACATTATATACTTCATCAGCATTCTTTTTCTTATAATTTTGTTTGTTTTGTTTGTTTATTAATTTTTTTTGTTATTTTCAATTAAGATGAAGAAGAAGATGATTATATGATCGGGAATGGGGATGGTGGTTAGGACTGAAGGTGGTATTTTTTGGAGGGGGTTGAAGCAACGTGTATGTATGTATGCGTGCTCGTGTACTTGTTTGTGCAATAATTTTTTTACTATTCTTTTTTTTAATTTCTTTTGGCGGGGGGGCGGGTGGGTTTTGTTCTCTTTCTTTTTTGTTGACGTGTGTTTTTTTTTTTCTTTCCTGAGCTTATCAACTTCTACTTTGTCTGTAACTTTTTTTTTTTTAGATATCTATATATATATATATATATACTATATGTATAACTACGTATATATGTGTTTTTCGAGAGATCGCACACAGCGACGGTGGATATAGGGCTCTAGTTTCTTTTCTTTTCTTTTTTTTTCTTTTTTTTTTCTTTTTTCTTTTTCATTCATTCTGTATTTCTTTCTTCCTCTCTTTCTTTTTTTTCTTTCTTTCTTTCTTTCTTTCTTTCTTTCTTTATTTATATTTTGATTGGGCAAAAGATGTGACAGACGACATGTTACACTCTCGTCCTTACTCTTCTATCGGTGGATTTGGTTTCTATAAATTTTCTTAAAGGAGCGTTCTCTGCTCTTTCTCGTTTTTATTTTATTCTTTTTTTTTTTTTCACTTGGTCTCTAACGTCACGGAAAAGAAGTTAAAATAGATAAATAAAAAGAAGTAAGAGAGAAAAAGAGAAAAAAGAAGATAAAGAATAAATAGAAAGAAAGAGAGAGAAAGAGGGAGAGAGAGAGAAAGAAAGAAAAAGAAAAGAAAAGAAAAGAAAAGAAACGAAAAGAAATGAAAATCAAGAAAAAGGGAGGGAAAAGAGTGAGACAGAGAGGGTGTAAGTAAGGATGAGTTGTCAAGACAAAAGATCTCTTTCTTGGCTCGTTTCGAGTACGTTGCTATGATCCTTCTGTCTCGACCCTCCCCCATCGTCCTTCGTAAACTCTCACAACTTTTGCTTCTTTTCTTTTTCTATTTTTCATCAAGTATGATGTTCTTTTAAACACATATCGTTAAACAATACCCAAGCGTCCTTATATATTTTTTTGTATCTTGCTTCTTTTTTTTTGTTTCTTGTTTTTTTTTTGCTTTTTTTTCTTTTTTTTTTTCAAATCTTTACTCATATCTCATACGTTCAACTTCATTTTTAATTATCATATAATCATGTGTTCTAATATATGACATAATTATATTGATTCTTGGCTTGGTCCATTATTGAAATAGTTTGAACTTTTTGAAAACACTGTGTGCACCTCTACGTATATCGTTAGAGTCTAATTCTGTTTCTTTTTTTTTTTTTCTTTCTTTATATATATACATATTATATATATATAAATTTTTTTTCGATGAAAGTTATTGGAAAAGAAGAAGAAGAAGAAGGATCGAGAGAAAGGGAGGAAAGGTTTTTTTTTAAAGGAGAAGGAATTATTATGAAGTGAAGGTGATATGATTGATGATAAAGAGGAAAAGAAGGAGAAGGAAACGAACTAGAGAGTGAGAGAAAGAGAAAAAGAGAGAGAGAGAGAGAGAGAGAAAGACAGAGAGTGAGAGAAAGAGACAAAAAGATCGTCGATGATGACTCGATGAGGAGAAGGCTGGTGTTTCCAATGCTGCTGTTGCTGCTTGCTGGTGAGGGTGAGATGGGAGGAAGGGTGGAGGATAGAGGGTGAAGAGTGAAGAGTGGAAGAGTTGGGCGTGGAAATTGCCGGGAAATTTTTTGATGTTGCTGCTTTTTTTTTTCTTTTTTTTTTTTTTTTTTTTAAATCTGTAACTCGGTGGATGGGTTTTATTGGTTTTAGGTTTATCTGGTTGATTGATTGGATAAATGGTTGATTGGTTTGATTGGTTGGTTGGTTAGTTGGTTAGTAGGTTGGTTGATTGGTTTGTTAGTCGGTTGTTGATCGGTTATTTGTTGTTTTCTTATATCTTTTTTGTTTTGTTTTTTTTTTTCTGACTATTTCTTAACGATCGTGGGAAGATCATCGATCTGTGGGTCTGTGCCTGGGCGACGTTGAAGATCCGCCACCTACGGCTTACCTTGCGAAGCTCTTGAATGCCGCGGACTGCGGATTTATGCAGAGCGGCACGCGCGACGTGTTCAGCTGCTCCGCTATAAATTTGTGCATCTCCTCTGTAACAAGATAAAAGAACAAATTCGTTTCGGACTAATAACGACCCAGGTTGTTTTAAGAAGTTCTTTGCGATCTCTTTTTTCATTCTTTTTTTTTTTTTTTTTTTTTTTTTTTTTTTTTTAATTCTTTCTTTCCTAATCATTATTAGCATCGTGATTACGATCAATGTAGATCAATAAATTTTATACGATAGAACAGTTTCGCTAATGACATAGATGGACACTACTTTAATCGATAGAAAAAGTCTTACCTTTCACCTGCTGCACGCTCGTCAGTTTTCGCTCCCAGAGATCGTCGAAGGGATGAGTAGTCGCTGGCTCGAAGTCCCCAGTGTACTGTCTCATCCCAGCACTCGTTGTGTAGCAACACGTGCACATGCACGAGTGATATCTGAGTCTTCCCTCGTCCAGATAAGGATGCGCCAGGGCATCCACCACGGTGATCCTCTTGTCCTATGGGAATAACAAGGGAGTGGTCTAAGTATGTATCAGACACGTCGATAATGATGCTCTTGTCAGAGATACCAACTGTGGCAATAGTCACAGTATTAAATCTTTCTTTCTCTCGTTTAATATCTTTTAACAAAACTACTCTTTCATTTTATTATTACAAAAAAAAAAAGATAATCGTATTCCAATTATATTTACAACAGAGACATAAATCAATGTAAAAAAAAAAAAAAGAAAAAAAGAAAAATGTTCGTTTCGCGCACGTTTCTGAGAAAATCGATTGCTTGCTTTTAAAATTGACGAACGATTCGATAAATGTTTCGAAAATAGTCGATGAATATATACTATGAACGATCACGTACCATTTAAACTACACGGTCTTAACGAAAGAAACCCTCGCGTTTATTACATCCACCCCTTCTCACTATTACAACATGCTGTCATCCATATGGCTCGACTAAGAGCCTTTATTTTTTTTTTCTTCTTTCTTTCTTCCCTTTCACTTTTCCTCCCACTGTTTAATTCCATTATAGAACATTTATTATTATACCGTAACTCTAGCTCCCCTCATTCCGCATACCTATACCTTTATATTTAAATCGTCTATTCGTTTCGCAAAAAATTTAAGAAACTCGTTAATCCCATAAAACGAAAATCGTCAAACGAATTTCGCTGGTTAATAATTCATCGTTAAAGATTTACGTCGTTATTTAATAACGAAATAAATTCGATCGGTGCCATTATAGAAAGAATCGAAATGAAACTGGGAATGTTAGGAGAACCGAATGTAATTCGGAGTTTCATCCCCAGCACAAAATAACCCCTGGGCGTTCTCGTAGTAACACAGCAGGGAGAGAAGACTTACAGGATCGAAGACTAGCATCTGGCAGAGCAAATGGACGGCCTCGTGCGTCGCCTGGCTACTGAGGGTATAGAGAGCCGTCAACGAGGGTGGTTTCGGTGCACGCCTCAGCATGTGAGTCCTTGCACCCTCGCAAGCGTACCTCATGTCCTCGAGGGTTGGGGTGCCTAGCAGTTCCGTGATCAATTCCAGCTGAGAGGGAAATAAAAAGAAAAATCTTTATAAACGAAACTCTGACGTCAAATTTTAGAGTATCTCTCTCTCTCTCTCTCTCTTTCGTTTAATTTTTTAAGCTTTTTTTTTTCTCTTTTATTATTTTTACAATTATATCGGAAGATATTGAAAGATTTTCTTAAAGATCCTTCGATCGTCGAACGTTCGACGTGTTTGTGTATTACAAGATGAAATTCTTTTTTCTTTTTTTTTTTATATTCCTTATAACGTAAAGCAAAATAAGCTAATTCGATTATCCGAAAGATTTTTCTTCGCTGCATACTACGTTGTATGTATAACGAGAGGCAAACAAGAGATAAGAGCGAGATATCGTTACCTGTTGCACAGGACTCTGAGCTTGAAAGAGAATCCGTCGTCGAAGAAGCTCGCCGAAAATGCAACCGACGCTCCATACATCGACGGCTGCGGTATAATGTCGTGCGCCCATTAGAATTTCCGGGGCACGATAATACTGCGTCACCACTTCCTGAGTCATGTGCTTGTTCTGGTCAGGCTCTTCCACGCGGGCCAATCCAAAATCACAGATCTGCGAAACGCGAAATAGTTTATGATATAATAGATCTTTTTTTTTTTTTTTTTTTTTTTTTTTTTTTAAGATAATTGAATTAAAGATCACAATAATTGACATATTTATTTATTTATTTATTTATTTATTTTTTTTCAAAAGATATTTACTTTTAAGACGCAATTGCTGTTTACTAATAGATTCCCTGGCTTGATATCTCTATGGAGAATTCTGGCTGAGTGAAGATACTTCAGACCTAAAAATTAAAAATAGAAACAATTATTTCTGATTGTATTAATTATCGATATACATACATATATATATATATATATATATATATATATACATGTACATATAGAAAAAAAATCAAAAGACAAAGAAAAAAGTATCGAAATCAGTCTTATAGATTTTTCAATGAGAAAAAGAGAAATAGAGAATATCTAGAATTCCTCGACCTCGATATCACGCGAAGAAATATCATGGCGTGCTTGTTAAGGCCACTTCGCTCTAGCATTCAGAAGAGATTATCCGACGTTTAGCTTCCGCGAGGACGTCGTCTATGTCTATGTCTCTGCTTATGTCTATGTCTATGTTTATGTCTATGTCTATGTCTATCCTATGTCTCTCTCTCTCTCTCTCTTTCTTTGTCACACACAAACACACATATCTTCTATAGATGTCTCTCCACGTCTATATCCACATCCGTATTTACGTCTATGCCTATCTATGTCGCGTCGTTAGCTCCCTACTCGCCTATCCCCTTCCGCATAAGCGAGCTGTAGCCGTGTTTAAAGGGAGGACCGATAATCCGTTCCCTATTCAGTTCGCACCCCAAACGTATCCTCTCTCCCTCCGTTCCCCTACTCGTTTTTCCATACCCCGTCAAACCCCTCCTCTACATCCCCTATTTTAGTTCTATACTATATATACCCGCTGTTACACCGAAGGGTTAGCGAAAAAAAGAAAAAAAAAAAAAAAGAACGAAAAAAAAGGCCAGGAAAGTGTTGTCGAAAAAGCTCACGCGAAACGTGAGTTATTAGCCTATTTGTTTTCTTTTTTTTTTTTTTTTATCGTGGACCAACAAAAGATTCAAATTTCATATTGGATATGTATAATATATATGTGTATATATATATATATATGTATATGTATATATAAATATATATAAATGTGTATGTGTGTGCGTATGAGATATTACCTGTAAGCGTCATAATATATTTCGTGAAATCATTGAAATCAATTATTTCTCTATGGGACAGCAAATATAATTCCAGTATATGATTATGGCTTGATACGATAACAATTCAACTTGGTTTACACGTCGATACTATGTATGTAATAGGATGCGAAACGATAGAATACAGTCCATCTATATCGATGTACCGTTTACCGTTCCAATCATCGATATACCTCTACGCTATTGTAATCTCGGTTATAGTATCACATGTAGTTCCTCTCTTATCGTTTAGCGAATATATCCGACTAAATTTCGTGGCATTTTCTACTTCGGACGATAAAACAATAATGATTCATTACCATGGGGAAATCATGGGAGAATATTTTTCATATTATATATATATATATATATACACACACACACACACACACAGACAATTATATTATAATATAATCGTATTATCAATCGTATTAAAGATATTAACAGAGACGATAACATTTCCAATTTATTCAATTAAATGTTAGATACCGATGAATGGATAAAAAGAGAGAAAAAGAGAGAAGACGTAGAGAAAAAGAGCACGACAGAGAGAAAGAGAGAGAGAGAGAGAGAGAAATAACGTGAAGGGTAAGATAGAAGGAGAGAAGGGTGTAAAAAGGAGGGGTGCGAATGGAAGTGGTGAAGGAGAAAAAGAAGGAGGAGAAAAAGGAGGAGGAGAAGGGATGACTGCTGCTGGAAGTGAGGTGAGGCTGCAATAAGAGCAGAAACATCAGTGCCAGATGAATGTGCCGTGAGTCATGCTGCTGCATTCAAGCAGCTAGACTTTTCTCTCCCCGCAATAAAACTCGCTAATATTACCGGGGTAATCTGCCCCGTGGGTTGCGTCCGGTTAGGAATCTACCCTTCGGTAATTAAAGTCTCCCGCCGACGGGTTTCACTCACGATGGATTTCTCATCTCTCTTTTACTTTTACTCTCGACGGACGAACGAAGAAGAAGCATTTTTCTTTTATCCGGATCAACGGATTTCTCTTCCCTTTCTTTTTCTTCGTTTCTATCTTTAAATTATTCTTCGGTATCGTAATATCTTTTCTTTCTTTTTTTATTATTGTTTTTTTCTTTTCAATTTATACCTCCATTTCTTTTTCTTTTTTTCTTCTTTTTTTTTTCATCGCGAGTAATTCTCCATCGTGTATATACCTGTGTATATAAGTTTTAATGAAGTATCGTTTGGTTTGTTTAATAATTATTATCATACGAGTCATTGCTTTTGTCTAATATCTATTTCTCGATATTATAAAAATACGATTGATAGCTGCGGTTTGATGGTCTATCGATGATTGTATCGAAATCGATAAGATATCGTATCCCAAGTGTATGAATAATATATTCAATCGTACTAAGCGTTACGTGGTAGATCGCTTTCAATTATCTCTATAATTAGTCTTGTTTAATCCGAAGCTTACGCTTTGCGATTACAGGAAAAGCGATATTTGGATTTACATGCGGTGCACAAATGTGTGTTTGTGTCTAAGCGCGGCTGTGTATGTTTGTGAGAATCATTCGTACTAATCTGTTCTTACAAATACACACGCTTATATTCTTACGCTTGTAATTTTCTTTTTTTTTTCTTTTTTTTTTCGATAAGTTGAGAAAAGAAACTAGTCTAAAAGTAGAAAGATAGCAAGTGATTTTTACAATCAAGTATAAAATTTTAGCCCACCCGGTATACATCTATTTAAAAAAAGGTCAATGACCACGACGATATACATATATATATATATATATAAAAAAAAAAGCTTCTATCTTTCTTTTTCTCTCTTTATTTTTCTTTGTTTAATATACTTTGTTGTTGAAAGCGACGACGATTGCACGCTAACTTCAAAATTATCCGCAAGGTCAACGAATCGTTCGTCCAACGGTTTCTCCTTCTTCTCCTCCTCCTCTCTTTCTCCTCTTCCACCTTCACTTCTCCTCCTTCCCTTCTTTCGCTTCTTAAAATACACACCTGACTTTGCCCTCATCCCTCAACGACCTTCTCTCCTTTCTTCTCCTATTTCGCGACGCGATCGATCAGCTGATTCACAAAGAAGTGCCGCCGCTACTCTCCATCATTGTCTTTAACTACCATCTAAACTATCTACTATTCTTTTGTTCGGTACCATTATCTCTTTACGAGTTCATTAAACGAAAATATTATATAGTGATTTCTCTTTTCGTCACACCATTAAATTACACCGTTAAATTCGATCACTAATCGTTTCGATTTTTTTTTTTTCTTTTTCTTATTTTTTCACCAAAATTATTTCTACAATTTCTCTTTCGGAAACGTTTTATATAGTAAAAGAAATACAAGACATTATCGATAAGATCGACGACGGCGTTTCGTTCGTAATATCATTGAAATAATAATGATAGTGCAACATTGTTTAATCTCGTATGTAAAGCAAGAAATTCTGGTTACACTATATGCATGATAGTCGTAAGATTATCTCTCAGTTTCTCGTAATCCTAAAATCTTTGTTGCTCTATCCGGTCTATTAGTAACGTTAACGATGACGCTTGTAACTTAACTTATGTTCAGACATTGGAATGACGGTGTATAGCGCAACATTGTTGAATCTTATATGTAATACAAGAAACTATGATGACTATGCACGCTTTGATTATCGTTCTCTCGTAATCCTAGAATCCCTTGCTGCTTTATTAAATTCTATTATTTGACGTAATACCCGGAAAAAAAAATATTAACTCTACTATTAAACTCTATTATTATTGACGTAACACCGCCACCAAAAAATAAGAAAAAAAAAAAATAAAAATAA
Source organism: Vespula pensylvanica (assembly GCF_014466175.1). Taxonomy (NCBI): domain Eukaryota; kingdom Metazoa; phylum Arthropoda; class Insecta; order Hymenoptera; family Vespidae; genus Vespula; species Vespula pensylvanica. The sequence goes on from NC_057696.1 coordinate 3,745,214, forward strand.
GAAAAAGAAAAAAGAAACAATAGTAATAAGAGAGATTTATACGAAGGGGTGAAAATCTTTGATTAAATGAAACAATTCGAAGAGAGTTGCAATTTCTTAGGTCAGTCTGAATCGACGATCCAGGGTTCATCGTACTCGGTTGTGCGTATGCGTAACACATATGCATGTGCATGTGCATGTGCATGTGCATGTGCATTCTCCAAAGTCGATGTCGATTCATCATTTCTTCTTTTCCAGGGGCGTTGGACGACGGGTCGATAAAGTCTCCCATAGAGAAAGAGAAAGAGAAAGAGAAAAAGAAAGAGAAAGAAAAAGAGTAAGAGTAAGATAAAGAAAAAAATGTTTAAAGAAAGAAAGAAAGATAGAAAGATGAAACGAACGGCGAGAGGAAAGAAAGTATTCATTCAGGCAACATGTATTCGCGTTGGTACGTCGACTGTACGAAAGTCAAGGTCGAAGGACTGGCTGCGTCGCGTATTAACGTAAGCAAGGTCATCGGTACGTACAATCGCTTGCTTCTCCCAGTTGCCAGTACATTGTCCTTGATCAGGCACCTGTCGTTAACCTCCTTGTCGGTCGATTTCGAGCGATCGAGAATGCATTCGTTTGCATGCGAAACACAACATCGAATGCTATGTAAAACTCGTTCCCTACGATCTTTTCGTTCCTTCTTTCCTTTTTTTACGTTTGTAATTTATTTATTTGTTGTATGTCTTGTTCTATTTCTTGTCCTTTTTTATATTAACATTCGCTAGAAGATCGATAGACACGACACATTGATACAAAAAGAAGTTTCTATTTGTCTGTAGTGGTTCTGTGTATATGACATCGTTGAATCTATGAAATTTGGCTAACAAATATAATAGCAGAGAAACTGGGACGATCGGATATATATTCGGAGGAGAGGATTTTCTTGCTTACTCGAGAACGTTCGTCGGACTCGACGTCTGACTAAGCACTGATCTCGACTACTGACAAGTAGTATTACATACTCTAGAAAGTTAATCCCACCTAATCGAGGTATATACATATATACATACATACATATATACATACATATATACATATATTGTACATAACGATATTTCTATTTAACGAATACGAATACGAATACGAATACGAATGTAATATTAAATAACATAAGTAACACTAAATACATAAATAACTTTTTTTTCTTTTTTCTTTTTTTTTTTTTCGTATAAGACGTTGGGCCGATTTTGTTGACTCAACTTCTTTTTTTAATCATGTTCCATCTTTTTCCTTATAAGCTTATCTACGTAATGCAGTTAAATGCGTGCATATATATATATATATATATATATATGTATATATATACATGCAGGATGGTAGAATCGATGGCACGTTTCCGAGGACGGAAAACTCGTTAAGAGTGCGTTTGCACGAGATAGAAAGAGAAAGAGAAAGAAAAAGAGAGAGAGAGAGAGAGAAAGAGAGAGAGGTCGTTTAAATAAAACAAGCACGCCTCGCGAATACGAAACTTCAACAACTCGAATCGAGCGACGGAGAGAGAAAAAGAGAGAGAAAGAGAGAAGAGAGCTCCGGTATGATTCTCGTTGCAACTCTCTTGACGATTACGTCACAATCGGACATCCACTTGAGAGTCGAATTGTGCAATTGTGACTTGAAGTGATAGACTGATAATATGCGAACGAGATGATATATCGAGATTTCTTATGGCGCAAAAATAAGGAGTTATCTTTTCCTTCTTTTTTTCGGTTCGATCGATTAATCTTTTGATTTAAAAAAGAAACTTTTTAAAAATCTATACGTACACACACACACACATGCACACACAAATACATACATATTTATATAAAATAAAACAGAGTAACGCGTACTTTGAAAGAGGCGACTTTTGATATCGGCCATATTTTTCTTTGTAAAGGTGAACTCGTTAATTAAAAGATCAAGAAAGAAAAGATAAAGAGAAAGAGAGAGAAAGAGAAAAAGAGAGACAGAAAGAGAAAGAGCGAGCTTGAGGAAGAAAGAGAGAGAGAGAGAGAGAGAGAAAGAGAATATCGTGGTGAGCAACCGACCGGATGACGGGGTCTGGGGTCACGGATGGGCGGCGGTAGGACTGGTTTCGGACCAGTCAAGAAGAGAAGAAGAGGAGCTCTCTGCTCTATCTGTCCGGGCTTTACGTGCCACCTTATACCGGGTGGGAAAGTTCGAACGACCGAAACGCACAATCCGTGAGAAGATCAACTCTCTTTCTCTCTTTCTCTCGATAAATCTTTCTACGATCTTCGAAGATCATCGGCCTCGTCTCTTCGTTGATCTTGAGTCAACGTAAGGTTCATCGGCCTTACGATATATACATTTTTCATAAATCGTTTATATTTATTATAGTGATAAATGATAAGCAATTATGGACAATTTTTTTTGTAACAAAAAAAAAAAAAAAGAAAAAAAAATTGTTATAAAATTAATAATCACCATCGCAAATAATAATTGACCAAACGTGTAATGTTCGTGCGTTTATGTGCGTCTGCGTATAGGTTGAATTCATTTTTTTTAAATATGACACAAATGATCGATATGATTATTATCGAATATCGATAAAGGTAAAAAGTCGTAGAAATTTATTTCGAAGGATGTATTTCAATAAAAAGATGGCACTTTTTTTCTCTTTCTTTTTCGTGCTGTCTTCTTTTTTTTTTTTTTTTTTATTTTAGTCCCCGATGATATTTTTCGCTCGTTCTCTTTCGGTATGTCATTCAGCACTCGTCGAACCATACCCAACCAATCATACAGATTTCGAATATCGTATCTCGCATTTCGTGATTGCTGTCGTCGCTCGTATAAATCATTCGCGCGTGTTCGCACTCCGTTGCCGGTTACCGATCCCAAGTGTAAAATATGCGTTTTCGACGGATCGTTGGATTTTCACGGACGATAAAAAAGTAAATCCGACAAATAATTTCGATCATTTGCTTCGATCAAAAGGTACGACGACGACGACGACGACGACGATGACGATCGATTCGATATAGCGAACGTGAGTAAGGGAAAGAAACAATGAAAACGAAGATGTTAATCTATCGCGTTTTTATTACGCGTGGATAAATGGTATGGACTGAACGGGTCTGTGATAATTAAAAAAAGAAAGAAAAAATAAATAAATAAATGAATAATATTTTAAAGCTTCGTTATATTATATTTCTTATTTTTTTCAATAGTCTCTTATACTTCGTTGAAGAGGAATGAAATTGGAAACAAGAACAAAGAAAAAGAAAATGAAAAAAAAAAAAAAAAAAAAACAAATCAATATCCCATTGAGAATATTAATACAAATTTTTCGAAAAAAAAAATATATAAATAAAAGAAAGAAAAAAAATATATCGATTATTTCTCGTTGTTCGAATTTTAGAAAAGATCGATAAACTTGCAATAAGAATCAAGAGGAGGATGCAAAAGGAACAAGAGAGGTAGAGAGCTTGCAATATGTGTGCAACTCTAGAATACATACACACGTACATACACGAACATACATACATACATACGTACGTACGTACGTACATATATATATACACACATACAGATAGCTATATACACATATACATTTTTCTCTAACCATCTTCTTCTCCCTTTGAAATGAAATTTCGTGAGAAAGAGAAAGAGAAAGAGAAAGAGAAAGAAAGAAAGAAAGAAAGAAAGAAAGAGAGAGAAAGAGAGAGAGAGAGAGAGAGAGAGAGAGAGAGAGAGAGGGAAAAAGAGACGAGGGAGAAAGTCAAAGCGTACGTGAGAAATCAGAACGGCAGCACTCGTTCGATCCTTCAGGAGGAAGTCCCCTTTCATCCGGCGGAAATCACAAAGTCTCTGCTTCTCGTGGTAAGATCAAAAAAAAAAAAAAAAAAACTGTAAGGACCTCTCTCTCTCTCTCTCTCTCTTTCTCTCTCTCTCTCTTTCTCTTTGTCTGTCTCTCTTTCTCTCTTTCTCTCTTCGTCCCTCTTCGCCTCTCTCCTGTTCCCTTTTTTTTAAGGATCTTTTGCATCCCGATACGCCAAGTACCCGAAGGATCCTTCTCTCATGGATCCTTAATATCGACTACTTGTTCTTTAGCTTTGTACTTTCAAGTAGCTACGTGAAATATAACGGAGAACTTTATGCAAAATGTTAATCAATGTTCTTTCTCATTCAAATGATATCTATCTATTAATAAATGGAGAAAAAAAAAGATGAGAAAAGAATAGAAAAGAAAAGAAAAAAGAAAGAAAAAAAAATTCGTATTGGATCAATTGTCCAAAGTTGTTGAAATTATTAACAAAGAGAGAGAGAGAGAGAGAGAGAGACAGAGAGAGAGAGAGAGAGAGAGAGAGAGAGAGAGAGAGAGAGAGAGAAACAATATATTTCCTCTCAGATTTTCTCTCATCGATCTAAAACGTTTATAACATTTTGAAGAATTTTTTCTCTTCATTTTTTTTGTTTTCTGTTTTTAACAATAACGTAAATTTGGATCATGGACAATATAAACGTTCTTATATCTTCTATAAAGTATTAGAAAAAGATGTAAAAGATACTAAACGCTTAGATAGATTTTTCTATATATATATATATATATATATATATATATATATATATATGGATGAAAAAAAAAATCGAATTGAACACTTTGAATGAACGCTCGGTAAAAGGATAAAAATTTGTTTTCGATGTATAAAGTACCGAGAATAGGATAATACGAATAATAAGTATCTAAACGGTTCTGTATAAAAGAGAAAGAAAAAAAAAGAGAAAAGAAAATCGAGGTGATCGTGAGAAATCTGGTCGTGATATAACACGAGCGAGATGATAATTCTCTCGAAGGAAAGCAGACAATGTAGAGAGAGTGAGAGAGACAGAGAGATCGTCGTCGTCGTCGTCGTCGTCGTCGTCGTCGTCGTCGTCGTCTATCTGGCATCGTCGAGAGTCCCCAGGATGATCCCGAGGGATGAATAGAAACGATCCTATTTACCCAGCCGAGAAGAGGACTACCGTGTCGTCTCTCGAGTTCCACGGGTTCTCGTCATTTCCAACGATGCAATATGCCATCATGGATTTTTATAAGCACACTCTTTTCTTTTTCTTTCTTTTTCCACAGTTTCCTTTTTTTTTCCTTTTCCCTTCCTTCGCAACTCCTTCATCACCATCATCATCATCTTCCTTTTCTTCTTCTTCTTCTTCTTCTTCTTCTTCTTCTTCCTCTTCTTTTTCCTTTTCTATTCCTTTTCCAAGGATTTTGTAAAATTTCAACTAGCTAGCTACATTCCCCGGAGCCTTTCCCGGAAAACCGGACGTGCTTGAATACCTTTACCTCACCCACCTAACAGAAGAGACCAAAGTTTCAACTTTACTTCTTCCTTCTATCTTTCTCTTTTTCTCTTTCGTTTCTTTCATTTTTATTTCTCTCTTTCTCTTTCTTGCTTTTGCTCTCTCCTTTACCGTACTTTAAAGTGAACCCTGATTATTCCAAATTACTCCCAAGAGTTTTCTTCTCCTCTTTCTTCTACTTAGTTAAAAATTTCCGGTAGATGCTAGCTAGGATCTTAGAATCGTAACGTTATTGCTATCTATCGATTTCGTATCTATTGAAAAATCAATATACAATTTTCGAGAATTGATCTCTTTTCTTTTTTTCTTTTCCGTTCTTTTTTTTTTTTTTTTTATACTCTCTTTTATTTCAATGACATTGAAAGTGAAGATAGATTTCGGGTTAAGAGATGTTGTATCTTCAAGCTCAAGGTACATTTCGTTTATCCGATTGATCATTCGTCTTATTTTTCTTACTGATTCCTCGTCGATGTGTACGTACACGTAACACACACGGAGAGGCACACATGTATCAGTTTTAGTCTTTCATTTGAAAGTCTAACGTCTAGAAACGTATCGTGTCTAGGGAGTTGGAAATTTCTTTGATTTCGTTCGTATTTGTCTTTCTTTGATACATCCATCCGTTAGAGTATCGATAACGTTTAGAATACGAAATCGTTGTTTCAGAAATCTTATCGACGATAATATTCTTTGGTTGATCTTTTATGTTTGATAGACGTGGATATTATTTAATAGTCAGGAGGAGTTCGTTTTGAGAAAATGACGTGTGTCTGTTTAGAGATAGATAAATAGATAGATAGATAGATAGATAGATAGATAGACGGATGGATAGATAAATAGATATACACACACGCGCGCATACGAAGAGAGAGAGAGAGAGAGAGAGAGAGAGGAGTCATGCAAATTGCTCGTATTTTGGCGGTTGCCATTTCTCGAGAGCCGTTGCAGTAAATTGAGTCGAGTGTAACGAACCACGAACAGCTCGTAATACTCTGTCAAAATGACCTTCTCTAGAGGTTGACAGTCGAAAGAGACAGAGACAGACAGAGACAGAGTCAGAGACAGAGTGAGAATGTAATCTGCTGGTGCTGCCGTCGAGCAAACAGGCGTAAACATTACAACATCAGCCATGAGAGAAGGCAAACTGATGTCTCATCTTTCCCATCCAAAAATATCCCTTTTCTATCATTATTCTCCTTTTCTCGAACATTTTAGAAAAAATTGTCATTTCGTTAATAAGACTCGGAAAAAATATTTTCTTTTCTTTTCTTTTTTTTTTTTTTTTTTTTTTTTTTTTTTAATTTTAATTCATACCTATCGTGTATTTTCAATAGAATTTATATAGTCTAAGATTAATTCTTTTTCTTTGTCTTTCCATTTTTTTTTTCTTTTTTAGATGAAAATACCCAACGATTACGGTTATTATTATGTAGATAAATTGCTACAAAATTTTTGTTGTTACATCCTCGAACGTATGCGTGATATCGCGAAATAAGTTTCATAGATAATGTGATATAAATACTTATATTACTTAATCATAGCGAATAAA
>NC_057696.1:3752161-3759288 GCF_014466175.1 Vespula pensylvanica
AAAAAAAAGATGTACTTACCTCGAAGGATTTGATAAAGGAAGACCTTGATGTGATCGGGACTGAGGTGCTGCGGGCTGACGATGATCTTGTGAAGATCGCTTTGGAGTAGCTCCGTGATCACATATCTATGTCGATACTGATTAAGGAATTTATTGATTATATGCTTGGGCAAGCTACGTTTATATCGCTATTAAATCGTCATTCGGTCTGTAACAACGATGTAATTAGATCGTGCCGGTTTCCATCGCTAGTACGATTAATTGCTTCGTTTTCGTCGTCAAAGTACTACCATCCTTGTTAGAACGACCTTAATAAACGCCATAGAATACGTCCTTTGACGTGAAATCCACTTTAGAAGCTTTAACGGGTTTTCTCATTTCGATGGTTGTTTCTTATTTGTAAATCGATTGTTAAAAAATGAATTACGTAATTACGTTACATTACGTGCTAAAAAGTTCGAAGATTTTTCGCGTTAAAAGGGAAACGATACAAAAGTCAAATAAGTCAATAAAACTTGTCAGTTGTTTTGAGATTGAAATAACGTGAAAAGAAAATTATAATAGTAATGTAGCATAATAATCCGTAGTGAAGATATCAAAATATATAACCACATATTGGTTAATGTCGAAGATAAAAGAGGAAGCAAAACAGACACAAACGACAGACAGACAGACAGAAAGAGTGAGAGAGAAAAAAATAAAGAGGCAAAGTATATCGCTTCGTAACGAAAGTGGACAGTCGCAATAAAGGGGAAGTTGGTAATTTACGGATCTAAGCGTTCCCAGCTTGAAAGGAGAGAGCCACAACTTCTTCAGTGAATGAGAAAGAGAGAGAGAGAGAGAGAGAGAGAGAGAGAGAGAGAGAGAGAGAGAGAGAGAGAAACGAGGCCGCAATGAAAGTACGAGTGGAAAAGAGAAGGGGAGAGTCGCTTGCCTCGAAGGGGTAGCGTGTGTACTAGCTATAGATACAGAAAAGTTAGCATGATGCTATCGAGCTTACTGTAATTTCAATCTCTCTCATTTTCTCTCTTTTTGCGATAAAAGTTATTAAAATTTTGTCATAAAAATTTGCTAAAAAAAATTTTCACGAACGCGTTAAAATTTTTTCCAATAGTAATATTTTTCTCCTCTAATAACTTCGTAAATATTTACAACAAATTTGTACACGTAATTAGAAAAATTGTATATAATTTAGAAAATATCTATCTATCTATCTATCTATCTATCTATCTATATATATATATATAGGAAACAAATTGCAGCTTGCTGGATCATTCTCTAATTGAATGGTCAATTAAAGTAAGTAGAAAATTTGTGCGAAAGTACTCGACGTTATATCGAGATGTTATTTCGAAAAAAATTTCATATATATATATATATGTTTGTAAGTGTATGCGAGTCCATATATATGTATGTATGTATGTATGTATGTATGTATGTATACGAATTCGATAATAAAGAGACATCGTTTAAGGGGAAAAACGTGAACTCGTTAACGAACCAGTTTCGTACGTGTAAAGTTTGGTTTCGATTTGAAATGAGAATGTGAAATAGTGCACACGCATACAAATATGCACATGCACATGCACCGTGCAAACGTTATTAAACGTTATCTCTGGCCATTTTCTGGTAACTGTTTAAAACTCGGTTGTACCGTTTTAACGGGATGCCCTAATATATATATATATATATATATATATATATATATATATATATATATATAAATACATACACATATATAAAATCAGCTACGATATAATATTAACCTATTAATTATATTAACATTTAACTCTTTGTCAAATGTCAGGTGCTCGTATGATCGTCGCGGCTATTTTGTTATTAGAGCTTTATTTTAATCAGAACCAATATTCGTAACGCGGCTATTCATATCGCGTTACAATGTTTTCCATAACAAATAATATTCATGAAGGAATATTTAATTAGTCACATTTTCGTGATCTCGTTGATAGAGTCAATAAATAATTAACGGATAATACGTTCGAGTGTATCATTTACATACATACATACATACATACATACATACATACATACATACATACATATATCCACCTATTAATAAATAAATATCATAGAGAATTAAAATCTATTTAGAAATAATTTCGTTACAGAAATCTCAGATAAAATCATTGTCTCTCAGTAGTACCCCATGGAAGTAGCTAACAAGGACAAAGAAAGTGAAAAGACAACTGAGTCGACCACTTTTCTTTTTTCTTTTTTTTTTTGCTTTTTTCCTTTCACTGTCAAACATCATCGTCATTATCCTCATCGTCACAGTCATAGTCATAGTCATGGTCATAGTCGTCGTAGTCGTCGTCGTAGTAGTAGTCGTGAACGTCTGAGACTCTGAGAAGAATAGAAGAAAAGAGCGAAAAGAACGTTCGAGGAAAATGAAATAGTATAATGGCGGAATGAGGTCGACTGGTAGGTTGGAATGCAGGTAGAGGCTGCCTGCGAACCTGGCGTGGTATGCAAGTCGACTGGTCCGGCTGGCTTCGACCTGAAACGCCTAAACACCAAGCCGATATCGTCGTTCTTCTTTTAACCCTCTTTTATCTCTCTCTCTCTCTCTCTCTCTCTTTCTCTCTTTCTATTCTATCTTTGCAAATACATCTCATGGTTATCACGATAAATATATACATAAGGTAACGAACGTATTAAATCATAGAATGAAAATTCTACCTTACAAAGTATCGTCTTATGATTGATCTAGTCAATTATTACTTGGAGAGATATGTACAAGTATACATACATACATACATCATACATACATAGATACATACATACATATGATAAATATATAGATATATACAGAGTAAATAAACGTATGATATCATGCAATGAGAATAGTTTGTCAGTAACAGGTTCTGATGGCAATCAAAGACCTGTTTCTAGTCCTATACAGTTAATAGATCGTATTTGGATAAATTTGTTAAAGTTATAATAGAAGTAGAGAAATGAGAATCGGGGATGTGCCGATGGTAATAACGATGGCGATAGCGATGACGATGGCGATGGTAGTGGTACTGATACCGGTGTTAGTATACCGGTGATATGGCGATGGTGATACCGATGGTATAAGGGGGATAAAGAGATTGACTTCGAAATTTAAATTCAACGATCATTGGAAACTTTCATGGATAGTAAGCAAGCAAAAGGGTTGAGTTTGCTCTGATTACCAGGATACCTTTCAGTCTATAGGGATTTCAAAGTACCAGCACAAGTATCCTTTGATAAACTGACTATTTCAATGGCATACTGACGAGAATTATACGTTAAATTCGATAAGGGTATCGATAACGTTTAGACGTTTAATTACGTTAATCGTATTAACAAAGAGGGTGAGGGAGAGGGAGAGGGAGAGGGAGAGGGAGAGGGAGAGGGAGGGAGAGAGAGAGAGAGAGAGAGAGAGAGAGAGAGAGAAACCAATGAAAATTGATCTTTGAGAACACTCGAGCACTGAAAGATCCTTTCACCCGATACCATGCAATTTTTTAAACACACTTTTTTTCATCGGAAAAACATCTACCACTCTAATTGTTATGTTTTCGTAGAATTACGTAAAATCATCGTACACATCTTTATAATAACACATCGAACACGTCGAAGAGGCTGTAACTACTTAAATAAAAATGAATGCATTCGAATTCTGTAAAATCGACGAAGTTGAGAAAAACAAAACAAAAAAAAAACACTACGATAACAGGAAAAAAATTTTACATAAATACGGAATCGTTTATCGAAGAGAAATATAAATAGTGAACGATAAGAAAGAAAGAAAGAAAGAAAGAAAGAAAAAAAAAAGAAAAAAAAAGAAGAGAGAGAGAGAGAAAGAGAGAGAAAGAAAAAAGATCGATCAAAAGAGATCAATATTGATCGTCGTCCCTACGATCAAAGTTAACAAACCTCAAAACGATCTGAAACTGCAGAGTTCGTTTATATCTAAAAAAAAATGAAAAAGGAACAAAATAAGTAACTAAATAAGTGAATGCGTGCTTTTCTCGAGATAACAAAAATTAAGACGATCAAACGTTCGCTGAAATTTATTATTTGGATATCTGGGTGGTAGACGGATACTGAATACTTTGCTGGAGAGCCTGATTCGAGGATCGATGCGTACCTACCTACCTACCTACCTATCTACCTACCTACCTACCTACCTACCTACCTACCTATCTATCTACCTACCTACCTACCTACTACACCTCCTGGTAGGCACGTCGACCGGTTCCTGGACAAAGCGAACTTGCCCCCAGCAGCACCAACAGCAGCACCAACAGCAATAGCAACGATGCAACAACGGCAGCCGCAACGAAAGAATCGCAGCCGCATCGCATCGCATCGCATCGCATCGCCGGAAGCCGCATTGCCGGCCGCAACGTATTCGCGAGAGCTTGGAAATCGAGTATCCTGCCGTTCCTGTCCCTTCCCCTCCTCCTACCCCCCTCCTACCCCCTCCTACCCCCTCCAACTTCCCTCTTTTCCTCCTCATTCCCTTTTCTCAACTCTTCTTCTCATACCGGTCCAAAGAGGAAGAGAGAAGAGAACCTGGAAAGACTGTCGACGAGTTTCCATTGTCTTGACCTTGAGATTCGCAGAGAAATCGTCGAAAAGACTATTTTATTTCTCTTTATTTTTCTTCCTTTTTTAATGTATATTCCTTTCTTCTTCTTTTTTTTCTTTTTGCGCTTAGATCATAATCGGAATCAGAGATGATAGATTGGGATGATATATACGTCTTCAGAAGGTTTTTGAAGAGGCAAGGAGTGTATACTGACAGATAAGAAACATTGTAATTTATCTAGCGTGTAGAGAAAAAAGAAAAGAAATAAATAAAAAAGAAAAAAGAGGATTCTGAACGTTGGAATTATGAACGATTCTACGTATAAATTGAGAAAAAAGAATGAAAAAAAGAAGGAAAGAAAAAGGAAAATAAATTATGTGCGATCTTTAAAGTTGTTACGATCGATTACGATCGATTATGATAGAATACGTAAGTATGCTCGAGGTAAAAAATATTTGGATCATTCTGTCATTAAGAAAAAAAAAAAAAAAAAAAGAGAAAGAAAGAAAGAAAGAAAAAAAAAAGAAAAAATAGACTATGTTGAGTTTTTATACGACGCGAAAAAATTTAACAACTCGAAGAATGAGTGTTGTGTCGTAAAGAAAAGAAAAGAAAAGAAAAGAAAAGAAAAGAAAAGAAAAGAAAAGAAAAGAAAAATAAAAGAATCCTTTCTTCGACGACCAGTCTGACAATAAGTTGAACATATTAGGCTACAGCTTGTACACATAAACTTGTCATCCGAAATGATAATACTTGATCATGTAGGGCAAACGTCGTTAAGGTTCTGGTTTGATTCCTTTGTTAAGTGAAGCCGTACAACAAAGAAGACGATGACGATGATGAGGGCTGAAAGTCCGAGGTGTTCGAGCAAGGCCAATCCGGCCCGTCCGACCGGTCAACCGAGTTCGAACACGGCCGGCAAACGACTTCGAGAACTCGACGAGTCTTTGGATTCTACGCGTTACTCTTTATCTTTCTCTCTCTCTTTCTTTCTTTCTTTCTTTCTTTCTTTCTTTATCTCCTTCTTCGTCTTCGTGTTTTCGTCTTGGTCTCTTTTGCTGATATTTCTTCTCACAGATATAACAATATCCAAGATATTTTTCAAATGGCTGACGATCTTTTTTAACTTCTGATAACTCTAAAAGCTCAGGTCTTTAAAAGATTACTCGTACGTGTACGCGTGTGTTTATGTTTTTTTATATATATATATATATATATATATATATATATATATATATGTTTATATATATATATATATATATACCGATATTTGAATAACTTCTGCATGAACAATTTTGATCCGTTTTTATAAGATTATATCGTCATCGATTGGATTGGAACGAGTCCGTGAGTTTTCTTGTTAAATGATTTGAGATAAAAATATAATATTTAAACTTGATATTCCGAAATGTGAATAACTTCCGCATGAAAAATTTTGATTCACTTTTTACGAGATTATATCGCCATCGATCCGATTGATAGAGGAATCCGTAAGCTTTTTTTTTTTTTTTTTTTTTTTTTTTTTCAAATGATTCGAAATAAAAATATAATATTTAAGCTTGTTTATATATCGATATTCGAATAACTTCCGGATGAAAAATTTTCATTCACTTTTTACACGAGATTATATCGCGATCGATTCGATCGGAACGGATCGTGAGATTTCTTGTTAAATTATTTCGAATGAAAATATAATATTTCAGTTTGATCTCGAACTCTAATTTTTCCTACGAATCATTATTACTTATAGAATATCGATAATATATCGATTTTCATCTATCTCAATATTCTCAAATTATCCGTTTGATTTTAATACAGTTAGTTTTGAAACTTGGACGCTAACGAAATCTGTTATTAAAAAATCGTAATCAATAGCTTGCTTCTTCTCTAATAGATTTTTATCATTGAAATATAAATAAAAGGAGGAGCATTGTAAAATAAAAAAAAAAATAAAAAAAAATAGAGAGAGAGAGAGAGAGGGAGAGGAATAGAAAGATAGATAGACAGATAGAGAGACCAACGAGATTAAAGTTAAAGCAATTTCTAAGTACACATATGTATGTATATACATGAAAGGGTACATATACGAGTGACTAGCTCGTGCGTGCACACACACACACACTAAAAGGACGACGAACCAATCGGAATTTCAAAGGCATCGAAGCAACCACAGAGCATACCACGTGAACGTGACGTAGCCAAAGCGTCATTCGTTACGTCGAACATCGCCGACAGCGCGAGCATTATGCGAGCCAAGCAATTAAGATAGGTTTAATGCGTTGGCAATTAAATGCCACGCTTACCATAGTGACTATCAGTTCAGTTCAGTTCAGTTCGTCTTCGTCTTCGTCGTCGTATTCTTCGTATTCGTCGTACATACTTCCTGTCTTCGTTTGTAAAATACTTCTTATTCGAATTTCAAATTGTCATTGTCGTTTGATGAAAAAAAAGAAAGAAAGAAAGAAACTAGAGGAAACGCGATTCGTTCTTTGTCAGTTTTTTTTTTTTTCTTTATATGTTTGTTTTATTTATTTATTTTTCTTTT